>NW_026944428.1:0-2111 GCF_033458365.1 Neurospora hispaniola | reverse complement strand
ATACAATTAATTAGAATATATTCGGGTTGTTATTTAGGTTAATTAATTATACTCCCTTTTTTAAATAAAGTATTTTTTTAATGGCCGGTATTAATATAATAAATAAAGTAGTAGTATATATAGAACGGTTAAAAGGTTTAGAAAGTATCGAATTATAGTACATTACTAATATTAGGTATTTTAGGGTATAATCTATTATTTTTTATTTTTATATTTTCCTACTTTCTTTTCGAATATTCCTTTCTTAATTGTCCTATAGTAATAACCCCTCCGATTTTCCTTATCGCCCCCTTACTACTTTTTAAATAAATTTTTAATTTTATTTATTCCCTTTATTATTAAAAAGGCTATATATATAGCCGGTATACCTAACCGAAATTACTAAATATTTACTACAAGTATATATAACGGGCTATTTTATAATAGCGTACCCGAACTAAGCCTATTATAATTATAATTAAATTAATTATTTAGTACGGAATTGCCCTATCCTTATAAATACCCCCTTATACGGAGCGAACGTTAAACCGATTACAGTTAGAATAGTAGTTATAATTATTTAGAATAATATAAGTAAATTATAAATATATTTAGAGACGAGGTTATTAGTAAGGATTTATAGAAATTAGTAGAATATACGAAGGTTAATAAATTTAAGTGTAGAATTAAATTTAATTAGTAGGTATTTATTTCTATTAAATATGAAAATTAATCCGGTACTTTATTATTTTATTAATTTTTCCCTTTAGTTTATTCTTATATATAGTACAATTACCTATTTTATTAGAATATGTAATTCCTATAGTACTAAATAATAAAGTAAATTATTTTTATTATAATTAAATCCCCGGTTGTAGAAATTATCTTCGGTTATTCTTAACTTTATAAATAGAATTTCTAATATTAATTAGCAGCGATAGTCGTTTCGGTTTTATATTAAAGTTAATAATTTTATATTAAATATAGTACTAGCGAAGGAAGTATATAATATTATAGCCGTCCTAACAGAGCTATAATAGGATTTAATTCTATTATTAAACCTTTAGGAAATAGTAAGGGTAGAGGAGGGTTTCCGCCCTCCCGTATATACGAATATCCTATTCAAAATCCCCCCTTCCTTAATATTAAAATTTTATAACCCTACTATTATAGTAGAATTAGTCGAATTACTTCCGGCCCTTACCCCTCTAATTAAAGTTTTTTTAAATAATATTTAATAGTATTTATTCTATTCTAGTACCCCCCGTAGAATTAACGTTATTATAATCCTTAAAATTATTAAAGGAAATAGAAAGCGAATCCGCTATCTTTAAACCGATTATTCTACTAGAATATAAAGAATTCTAATTAATATTCGAAACTTCGGTTATACCCTTACTCTAATATAATGGTTAAAATTATTATTAATTTAATTAAAGAGGAATTAGCGTTTTTTAAAAACTAATTTATATATTAAATATTAAGGAATTAAAAATATTATACGAATAGTTAACGGAAGTATTTTAGAAGGGGTAAATTCGTCCTTCTATTAATTTAACGGGTATTCCTATTATTTTCGTATTAAAGAAGGGTGGAAAATTAAAGTTTTGTATTAATTTTAGGGCGTTAAATAAAGTTATAAAGAAGAATCGGACGGCGTTACCCTTTATTTAGAAAATTTTAAATTGGTTGTCGTTAGTTAAGGTCTTTATAAAATTAGATTTGAAGGATACGTACTATAGGATTCGGATTTAAGAGGGAAATAAAGAGAAAATAGCGTTTTATATAAAATATAGGTACTATAAATTTTTAATTATACTAATAGGATTAGTAAATATACCGGCGATATTTTAAATATATATTAATAATATATTAGTAGGGCTAATAAATATTATATATATTATTTACTTTAATAATATTTTAATTTATAGTAAAAATAAAGAAGACTATATTAATTATATTAAGGAAGTTTTTAATAATTGTAAAATTATAACCTCTATATAAATTTAAGTAAGTACGAGTTTTATATAAAGTAAGTATTATTTTTAGGATATATTATTTCCTTAAAAAGCGTGGCGATAGATCTAGAAAGAATAATAATAATTATAAAATAGGAGGCTCCGGCGAACGTT
>NW_026944427.1:0-8398 GCF_033458365.1 Neurospora hispaniola | reverse complement strand
AAAGTATACTTCGTATACTTAACCGGATGACTATTTGATTGTCAATACACAATAAATTTAATCCCTGATCAATTGTTATATCAAGTAATTCTTGTATTTAAATCTAAGGGTTTTTCTTAAGCTTTTGGACACATAGGCAAATTGATAACACCGGACTGCTTAACACCGTTTTTCACCCAAAATTGGTATTACAACTTCCCTTGCTGTACTAACAAGGGAAGTGTAAAGGAGTAATTTGCAGTACTGCAAGGTATCCTTTTGTTACACCTCTATCCATTGATTACTTTCAATATTTCCACACCATTCCCGCTTGCCACGGGTACATGCTACGCAGTAGCCAAGAGTGTGTTTTTACACTAGATTCTAGTGCCAATTCCTGTTCCCTTTTCATCATAGGGCCCCCACAATTTATTGTGGGGTCCCCCGATTACTTGGCTATTTAAACTCCTTACTCAGTACTTACCCCGATCTGTAATCTTCCTCCGGTTTAAGACCCTTTCTTGAGCAGCCCCAAAGATGAGGTGAAACATTAGTTTATTTTTTTTTTTAAATTTGCTGCACCCTATATTTTATAAATATTCGGGATACATTTTTAGTGCAAAACTACACTTATTTTTAAATTTTATTGACTTACCAATTAGTCCACAACATATCTTTTTTTGTTTTATAAAAATTTTTTGGAATAAAAATTAGAGTTCATTACTTCTCTATAAAAACTACAGATGCACCCTGTGTGATATATTTTAATTGTCAACCGGTGTCATATATATACCTTTTTAATAAAGTTACCCCTCCCCTGCAGTACTGCAGGGAGGGAGTAACGGGGGCTAGCCCCCCCTAAAAGGGTACCCCCCCCCTCAAACTATAATCCTTTTGATCCTATATTTTTCTTAAATTTAACAGTTACCCTCAGCTACTGCCCCCCCCTAAAAGGGTACCCCCCCCCCGGGGTAACAATAATTCCTGGTAACACTAGATTAGCCTTTTTATTAAATTTCCTCTTTTTCTTACAGAAAATGGCCCGTCCGGGGTGGACGCTAGCGTCTTTTCTTCACTGTTACTCCCTGCCCAGCAGTACTGCTGGAAAGGGAGTAACGGGGCCCCCGGCCCCCCCTGGAAGGGCACCCCCCAATGATAATAATATTTATGATATTATTATCAATAATTTTCGAGGGACCCGCGCCAATGGCGCGGGGCCCTAAATAGTTAATCTACTCGCTACTCCCTCCAGCACAGCTGGAGGGAGGATGGATTAATAGACGCCTACGGCATTTTTAATAAAAAGAAGGCTAGATTTTAATAAAATTGTCAACCGGTACATATATTATATATATCCTTTTTTTAATAAGTTACCCTCCCCTGCAGTACTGCAGGGAGGGAGTAAGGGGGCTAGCCCCCCCTAAAAGGGTACCCCCCTCAAACTATATCCTTTTGATTCTATATTTTCTTAAATTTAACAGTTACCCTCAGCAGTACTGCTGAGGGTAACGGGGCTCCGCCCCCCCTACAAGGGTACCCCCCCCCCCAATAACAATATTAACTATTAAGAAAATAGACGCTTCGCTTTTACTAAATTTCTTAATAATTAATCAAATTCTAGGATTTAATAATTTTTATTAGAAATAAGCCGGGCTCCCGGCCAGAGGCTCCGGGTCCCCCGAAGCTTAATTTATAAATTATTATCCACTCAGAGAGTTGATACTTTGGATACAAAGTATACGAAGTATACAAAGTATACTTCGTATACTTAACCGGATGACTATTTGATTGTCAATACACAATAAATTTAATCCCTGATCAATTGTTATATCAAGTAATTCTTGTATTTAAATCTAATCAAGGGTTTTTCTTAAGCTTTTTGGACACATAGGCAAATTGATAACACCGGACTGCTTAACACCGTTTTTCACCCAAAATTGGTATTACAACTTCCCTTGCTGTACTAACAAGGGAAGTGTAAAGGAGTAATTTGCAGTACTGCAAGGTACTCCTTTTGTTTACACCTCTCTTCTTTTCATCCATTGATTACTTTCAAAAAACATTCCTTGATTTCCACACTCATTCCCCGCTTGCCACGGGTACATGCTACGCAGTACAGCCAAGAGTGTGTTTTTACACTAGATTCTAGTGCCAATTCCTGTTCCCTTTTCATCATAGGGCCCCCACAATTTATTGTGGGGTCCCCCGATTACTTGGCTATTTAAACTCCTTACTCAGTACTTACCCCGATCTGTAATCTTCCTCCGGTTTAAGACCCTTTCTTGAGCAGCCCCAAAGATGAGGTGAAACATTAGTTTATTTTTTTTTTATTAAATTTGCTGCACCCTATATTTTATAAAATATTCGGGATACATTTTTAGTGCAAAACTATGTTGAAGTGATTCGAACACTTATTTTTAAACCAAGGAATTTTATTGACTTACCAATTAGTCCACAACATATCTTTTTTTGTTTTATAAAAATTTTTTGGAATAAAAATTAGAGTTCATTACTTCTCTATAAAAACTACAGATGCACCCTGTGTGATATATTTTAATTGTCAACCGGTGTCATATATATACCTTTTTAATAAAGTTACCCCTCCCCTGCAGTACTGCAGGGAGGGAGTAACGGGGGCTAGCCCCCCCCTAAAAGGGTACCCCCCCCCCCCTCAAACTATAATCCTTTTGATCCTATATTTTTCTTAAATTTAACAGTTACCCTCAGCAGTACTGCTGAGGGTAACGGGGCTCTGCCCCCCCTAAAAGGGTACCCCCCCCCCCGGGGTAACAATAATTCCTGGTAACACTAGATTAGCCTTTTTATTAAATTTCCTCTTTTTCTTACAGAAAATGGCCCGTCCGGGGTGGACGCTAGCGTCTTTTCTTCACTGTTACTCCCTGCCCAGCAGTACTGCTGGAAAGGGAGTAACGGGGCCCCCGGCCCCCCCTGGAAGGGCACCCCCCAATGATAATAATACCATTTATGATATTATTATCATTTTACTAAATTTAATAATATTTTCGAGGGACCCCGCGCCAATGGCGCGGGGCCCTAAATAGTTAATCTACTCGCTACTCCCTCCAGCACAGCTGGAGGGAGGATGGATTAAATAGACGCCTACCGGCTATTTTTAATAAAAAGAAGGCTAGATTTTAATAAAATTGTCAACCGGTACCATATATATATATATCCTTTTTTTAATAAAGTTACCCCTCCCCTGCAGTACTGCAGGGAGGGAGTAACGGGGGCTAGCCCCCCCCTAAAAGGGTACCCCCCCTCAAACTATAATCCTTTTGATTCTATATTTTTCTTAAATTTAACAGTTACCCTCAGCAGTACTGCTGAGGGTAACGGGGCTCCGCCCCCCCTACAAGGGTACCCCCCCCCCAAATAACAATATTAACTATTAAGAAAATAGACGCTTCGCTTTTACTAAATTTTCTTAATAATTAATCAAATTCTAGGATTTAATAATTTTTATTAGAAATAAGCCGGGCTCCCGGGCCAGAGGCTCCGGGTCCCCCGAAGCTTAATTTATAAATTATTATCCACTCAGAGAGTTGATACTTTGGATACAAAGTATACGAAGTATACAAAGTATACTTCGTATACTTAACCGGATGACTATTTGATTGTCAATACACAATAAATTTAATCCCTGATCAATTGTTATATCAAGTAATTCTTGTATTTAAATCTAATCAAGGGTTTTTCTTAAGCTTTTTGGACACATAGGCAAATTGATAACACCGGACTGCTTAACACCGTTTTTCACCCAAAATTGGTATTACAACTTCCCTTGCTGTACTAACAAGGGAAGTGTAAAGGAGTAATTTGCAGTACTGCAAGGTACTCCTTTTGTTTACACCTCTCTTCTTTTCATCCATTGATTACTTTCAAAAAACATTCCTTGATTTCCACACTCATTCCCCGCTTGCCACGGGTACATGCTACGCAGTACAGCCAAGAGTGTGTTTTTACACTAGATTCTAGTGCCAATTCCTGTTCCCTTTTCATCATAGGGCCCCCACAATTTATTGTGGGGTCCCCCGATTACTTGGCTATTTAAACTCCTTACTCAGTACTTACCCCGATCTGTAATCTTCCTCCGGTTTAAGACCCTTTCTTGAGCAGCCCCAAAGATGAGGTGAAACATTAGTTTATTTTTTTTTTATTAAATTTGCTGCACCCTATATTTTATAAAATATTCGGGATACATTTTTAGTGCAAAACTATGTTGAAGTGATTCGAACACTTATTTTTAAACCAAGGAATTTTATTGACTTACCAATTAGTCCACAACATATCTTTTTTTGTTTTATAAAAATTTTTTGGAATAAAAATTAGAGTTCATTACTTCTCTATAAAAACTACAGATGCACCCTGTGTGATATATTTTAATTGTCAACCGGTGTCATATATATACCTTTTTAATAAAGTTACCCCTCCCCTGCAGTACTGCAGGGAGGGAGTAACGGGGGCTAGCCCCCCCCTAAAAGGGTACCCCCCCCCCCCTCAAACTATAATCCTTTTGATCCTATATTTTTCTTAAATTTAACAGTTACCCTCAGCAGTACTGCTGAGGGTAACGGGGCTCTGCCCCCCCTAAAAGGGTACCCCCCCCCCCGGGGTAACAATAATTCCTGGTAACACTAGATTAGCCTTTTTATTAAATTTCCTCTTTTTCTTACAGAAAATGGCCCGTCCGGGGTGGACGCTAGCGTCTTTTCTTCACTGTTACTCCCTGCCCAGCAGTACTGCTGGAAAGGGAGTAACGGGGCCCCCGGCCCCCCCTGGAAGGGCACCCCCCCAATGATAATAATACCATTTATGATATTATTATCATTTTACTAAATTTAATAATATTTTCGAGGGACCCCGCGCCAATGGCGCGGGGCCCTAAATAGTTAATCTACTCGCTACTCCCTCCAGCACAGCTGGAGGGAGGATGGATTAAATAGACGCCTACCGGCTATTTTTAATAAAAAGAAGGCTAGATTTTAATAAAATTGTCAACCGGTACCATATATATATATATCCTTTTTTTAATAAAGTTACCCCTCCCCTGCAGTACTGCAGGGAGGGAGTAACGGGGGCTAGCCCCCCCCTAAAAGGGTACCCCCCCTCAAACTATAATCCTTTTGATTCTATATTTTTCTTAAATTTAACAGTTACCCTCAGCAGTACTGCTGAGGGTAACGGGGCTCCGCCCCCCCTACAAGGGTACCCCCCCCCCAAATAACAATATTAACTATTAAGAAAATAGACGCTTCGCTTTTACTAAATTTTCTTAATAATTAATCAAATTCTAGGATTTAATAATTTTTATTAGAAATAAGCCGGGCTCCCGGGCCAGAGGCTCCGGGTCCCCCGAAGCTTAATTTATAAATTATTATCCACTCAGAGAGTTGATACTTTGGATACAAAGTATACGAAGTATACAAAGTATACTTCGTATACTTAACCGGATGACTATTTGATTGTCAATACACAATAAATTTAATCCCTGATCAATTGTTATATCAAGTAATTCTTGTATTTAAATCTAATCAAGGGTTTTTCTTAAGCTTTTTGGACACATAGGCAAATTGATAACACCGGACTGCTTAACACCGTTTTTCACCCAAAATTGGTATTACAACTTCCCTTGCTGTACTAACAAGGGAAGTGTAAAGGAGTAATTTGCAGTACTGCAAGGTACTCCTTTTGTTTACACCTCTCTTCTTTTCATCCATTGATTACTTTCAAAAAACATTCCTTGATTTCCACACTCATTCCCCGCTTGCCACGGGTACATGCTACGCAGTACAGCCAAGAGTGTGTTTTTACACTAGATTCTAGTGCCAATTCCTGTTCCCTTTTCATCATAGGGCCCCCACAATTTATTGTGGGGTCCCCCGATTACTTGGCTATTTAAACTCCTTACTCAGTACTTACCCCGATCTGTAATCTTCCTCCGGTTTAAGACCCTTTCTTGAGCAGCCCCAAAGATGAGGTGAAACATTAGTTTATTTTTTTTTTATTAAATTTGCTGCACCCTATATTTTATAAAATATTCGGGATACATTTTTAGTGCAAAACTATGTTGAAGTGATTCGAACACTTATTTTTAAACCAAGGAATTTTATTGACTTACCAATTAGTCCACAACATATCTTTTTTTGTTTTATAAAAATTTTTTGGAATAAAAATTAGAGTTCATTACTTCTCTATAAAAACTACAGATGCACCCTGTGTGATATATTTTAATTGTCAACCGGTGTCATATATATACCTTTTTAATAAAGTTACCCCTCCCCTGCAGTACTGCAGGGAGGGAGTAACGGGGGCTAGCCCCCCCTAAAAGGGTACCCCCCCCCCCCTCAAACTATAATCCTTTTGATCCTATATTTTTCTTAAATTTAACAGTTACCCTCAGCAGTACTGCTGAGGGTAACGGGGCTCTGCCCCCCCTAAAAGGGTACCCCCCCCCCCGGGGTAACAATAATTCCTGGTAACACTAGATTAGCCTTTTTATTAAATTTCCTCTTTTTCTTACAGAAAATGGCCCGTCCGGGGTGGACGCTAGCGTCTTTTCTTCACTGTTACTCCCTGCCCAGCAGTACTGCTGGAAAGGGAGTAACGGGGCCCCCGGCCCCCCCCTGGAAGGGCACCCCCCCAATGATAATAATACCATTTATGATATTATTATCATTTTACTAAATTTAATAATATTTTCGAGGGACCCCGCGCCAATGGCGCGGGGCCCTAAATAGTTAATCTACTCGCTACTCCCTCCAGCACAGCTGGAGGGAGGATGGATTAAATAGACGCCTACCGGCTATTTTTAATAAAAAGAAGGCTAGATTTTAATAAAATTGTCAACCGGTACCATATATATATATATCCTTTTTTTAATAAAGTTACCCCTCCCCTGCAGTACTGCAGGGAGGGAGTAACGGGGGCTAGCCCCCCCCTAAAAGGGTACCCCCCCTCAAACTATAATCCTTTTGATTCTATATTTTTCTTAAATTTAACAGTTACCCTCAGCAGTACTGCTGAGGGTAACGGGGCTCCGCCCCCCTACAAGGGTACCCCCCCCCCAAATAACAATATTAACTATTAAGAAAATAGACGCTTCGCTTTTACTAAATTTTCTTAATAATTAATCAAATTCTAGGATTTAATAATTTTTATTAGAAATAAGCCGGGCTCCCGGGCCAGAGGCTCCGGGTCCCCCGAAGCTTAATTTATAAATTATTATCCACTCAGAGAGTTGATACTTTGGATACAAAGTATACGAAGTATACAAAGTATACTTCGTATACTTAACCGGATGACTATTTGATTGTCAATACACAATAAATTTAATCCCTGATCAATTGTTATATCAAGTAATTCTTGTATTTAAATCTAATCAAGGGTTTTTCTTAAGCTTTTTGGACACATAGGCAAATTGATAACACCGGACTGCTTAACACCGTTTTTCACCCAAAATTGGTATTACAACTTCCCTTGCTGTACTAACAAGGGAAGTGTAAAGGAGTAATTTGCAGTACTGCAAGGTACTCCTTTTGTTTACACCTCTCTTCTTTTCATCCATTGATTACTTTCAAAAAACATTCCTTGATTTCCACACTCATTCCCCGCTTGCCACGGGTACATGCTACGCAGTACAGCCAAGAGTGTGTTTTTACACTAGATTCTAGTGCCAATTCCTGTTCCCTTTTCATCATAGGGCCCCCACAATTTATTGTGGGGTCCCCCGATTACTTGGCTATTTAAACTCCTTACTCAGTACTTACCCCGATCTGTAATCTTCCTCCGGTTTAAGACCCTTTCTTGAGCAGCCCCAAAGATGAGGTGAAACATTAGTTTATTTTTTTTTTATTAAATTTGCTGCACCCTATATTTTATAAAATATTCGGGATACATTTTTAGTGCAAAACTATGTTGAAGTGATTCGAACACTTATTTTTAAACCAAGGAATTTTATTGACTTACCAATTAGTCCACAACATATCTTTTTTTGTTTTATAAAAATTTTTTGGAATAAAAATTAGAGTTCATTACTTCTCTATAAAAACTACAGATGCACCCTGTGTGATATATTTTAATTGTCAACCGGTGTCATATATATACCTTTTTAATAAAGTTACCCCTCCCCTGCAGTACTGCAGGGAGGGAGTAACGGGGGCTAGCCCCCCCTAAAAGGGTACCCCCCCCCCCCTCAAACTATAATCCTTTTGATCCTATATTTTTCTTAAATTTAACAGTTACCCTCAGCAGTACTGCTGAGGGTAACGGGGCTCTGCCCCCCCTAAAAGGGTACCCCCCCCCCCGGGGTAACAATAATTCCTGGTAACACTAGATTAGCCTTTTTATTAATTTCCTCTTTTTCTTACAGAAAATGGCCGTCGGGGTGGAGGTGACGCTA
>NW_026944426.1:0-15128 GCF_033458365.1 Neurospora hispaniola | reverse complement strand
AGTGCCTATGTCAAAATCGAGTCAGCAAGACGTTTTGTCGAAGAGCACACACGAGCTGAAAGGGAGACACCAAGTGCAAAGAATAGTAAGGAAACGGAGGCCCTACTCAGCGCCATCAAAACGTCCTGTTCCGCCAAAAACTCGACAAAATCTCCCTTGCTTGCCGGACAAGGACTCATGAAATACCTGCCCTTCTCATCCAAACCCGTAACCTGGAACAGGTTGATAACATCATGCACATCCCCCTCGTTCAAGCCATACTCCATCACCGCCCTTGTCAGGTTCGAGTGGCAATGAAAGTCAAACTCGCCGCCACTCAACACGTTGTTAATATACGGATCACATCTCGTCCCCAAGAGGTCATGCACCCTGCCCCCATGCTCATCTTGTCCGTACCAGGACAGCGTGTCGGCGATGATGGTTAGCATGGGCCGCATGAAGGGTAAGTTAGACCAGAGCCGGTCGTAGGTTGATACGTGCGAGGCATGGAGCTGTTTGGTACGCGAGGCCCAGAAGCGCTCGCGGGGGTTGTGGAGATTCCAGATGTTGAGATCGCCAACTTGAGGACCTTCGGGGGTGGATATGCGGATGATGGAGCCGGCGGAGGCAGTCCAGGCGCGGCCGGATCGGATAGGGATGGTGAATTCGTCGGTGAGGATGCGGGCAGCTTGTTGGATGGTTGAGTAGAGGTTTTTGTCGACAGAGAGGGGAGATCCGGCTGTGGGGAGATAGGCAGGAACTGGTTTCGGGATGGGTTTCCGTGCCGCAAGGCGTGCGGCGCCGTCTTGCTCCGGGGTGGTCATGTTTCCGCTCGGAATGGAGACACGTAGGTAGAGAGAGACTCCCGGCGAAAGCTTGGATCGGCAATGGTAGGGGTATACGGGAAGAGAAAAGAACGTTAAGTGCAGGTTGTTGTTGAAGACGGATCGTTGATGAGATGGATGGTAGAGAAGAAAGAGCATCGAAAGGTTTGGAAGATCTTCCCTTGTGGTAATCGGTAGAGGTATCAATGCCAGGAACTACCAGCTCAACCCCGCACCATATCAGTGGGCCACTGGCTTGGCCGTCGGTGCCTATCTATCACTAGCCCCAGAGGGGTATACGATGCCACGAACCGAGTCGCAGCGAGTGCGGAAGGGACGATGGTGAGTCTGAGGAAGCTGGAAGCAAACCGGAAGGAGGAAGAAAGAGATACGTGTACCGAACTAACCGATCTTTGACTTTTCCCATTCCTACCAGGCATGATTCGTACAAAGTATATACAGATAGAAACACAAGCAAGATCACCGCCCACATCAATAGAACCGGGACAGTGAGCCCTCATCCTTGGGCATATTTAGTACTCCGGGCCCTCAACCCTCGTCAATGTCCTACCCAACGGCACATGCGCCCCATGAAAACCCAAAGCAATCGCAAAATCCACCTCCGCTCTTCCCATTTCCACCATCGTCTTTGCATCCAGGCAGAGCAGATAGCTCTTACCCTTCTCTCCATCCAGCACCAAGCTCAGCAACACTCCATCATCTTCCTTGTCTCCCCCCGGCCTCGGAACGAAGATGGCTTCACCTGGTGTGTGCCCCTTGGGGTTATCCCAGAAGAGCGCCTCTCGCGTCACCGTATCGGTCTTGACAATGGCATCGGTGATAGTGCCGCGGCCTCGGAAGGGTAAACTGTAGACATAGCGGTGCTTTCTGGTGGCGTAAAGGGGGTTGATGGTTGGGATCTCGCCCGCGTGCGGGGCAGGGATGCGGAAGGCTTCATGGTTCTTGGGGTCTGGGGTGGGGGTGACAGGCAGATTGGTGGCGGGTGAGTCAGGGTTGATGATGAAGTGGTAGCGCGTTAGGTGGGCGAGGGAGTTGCGGGCGCGTTGTTCGTCTTCGTAGAACTTCTTGGCTGCGGAGTCTCTGTTGAGGATCACGTCGAGGTAGAGGGAGTGGATGAACTCATGGGAGCCGAAATCGATGACGTCGCAGTAGAGGTTGATGTCAGATGAATCAGAGCCCGCCTTTTCTTCAAAGGAGTTGACAGTGTGGAAGAAGAAACGTCCATCGGTCTCGAAGCGGGCTACTACGCCTTTGCTGTGTTTCCTGTCGATGACAATCCATTGGGTCTTCCTGCTTGGGTCATAGGGCTTGATTGCATCGACGAGGTTGCGTTCCCAGGGGATCTGAGTGCCGCTGAGGCCAAAGTGTGAGGTTGGGATACAGAGGATGACGAAGCTGGGTGAGAGGAACAAGCTGTGGATGTAGGCAGGTGAAACGGAGGGCTCGCGGATGGTGGCCAGGATTTCCGTCTTCCCACTAGACGCGTCGACACGGAAGACCCGATAGGTGGGCTTTGGTCCAAATTCTAGGTTAAAGTTGAAGAAATCACCTGTCTCAGGGTCCCTCTGGGCATGAGCACAGGACATGGCGCCCGTCAACTCGGGGTGAAGAACGTCTTGGGTTGCCCAGCCGATTGGCTCCAGTGTTTGGGGGTCAATCTGCTTCATGGTGCTGTTGTCGGTGCTGACCCATATCGACTTGGGCAACTCAGGCCTATGACCCAGCACATTGGCATCGTTCTCCGCCACGGCTGGTTTCCTTGTCCCAACGATGTTTCTGACAGCCTCAAGTCCAGGAGGGTTGACATGCACGGCGACATTGACGTTGTTATGCCACTTCTCCCCCGACGGCTCTCTCAGTCCCTTGAACGCAGCCATGGCCTTGGCAAAGAAACCGAGGCAGGGATCGGCCTTCTGACCGAAGCTATAATACGGCCAGGTTCCCTGCTTCTTGATGACGTCCATCATTTCTTCGGCTTGGCGACGTGACGAATAGAAGATGTCAACGGACCCTTCTTCGTTCGGAATAATGTCGAAGCGATGGGTATGAGCCAGTCCATCGAACCAATGGCTCATCTCGAAGGTGGTGCCGGCGTCCGTGTCGATCTTGTATAAACCGGGACCGGTGCGGTAGAGCGAGCCGGCAGCCCATGTCGGGATGTTGCCTGTCACGGCGATTTTGATCGGCCCTCGTTCCTCGGTGAGGCCATCGAACTGCGGGAAGGTTAGTGAGAAATTCTTGGAGGACAGAATTGCGCGGAGTATCTGACTTACAGCAGCTTCGTTGGGCCAGTCTTCATATTTGCCAGTCCTTAAATTCTGTAGGGCTTCCTCATGGTCGTCGTGCTCATCGGCCTGTGTCCGGAAGGTGGTAGAGTTCTCCGGCACCGTGCCGATCACCTCGTGCGGACTCATACTGGACTGGAAGATCGACTTTCTCAACACCGTCAGCTGCTGGATTTTCCAGTGATTTGTTGATCCTTTCGTGGATGACGGAGATTAGGTCAGACTGTCGTGGGGTGGCGATGCAATCGTGATCCAACCGTAGCGGTTTTGGTGGCTAACGTTCCAGTGGGTTTCAAGGGGTATCCGCTGATGAACAAGCCGCCGTCAGGTCAGACAGAGATGCAAGATCGGGGATTTTCAACGCAGGTCGACATAGGGTGGGCATACTTATAAAGGAAAAGGAATCGCCATCCAATACGTCCATAAGAGGAAAGCAACGACCTGCCCTCCGTCAAGTGTGGCCACTAGAACCTTAGACTGGGACACCCACGGATGCCATGCCCGGTGAATCTGGAGACGGCAGGATCCGGATTTGCTCCCGATCGATGAGAGACACGAATGCGATGGATGCCGCCAAGCCACGGGTTTGGCGATCGGGAACGGGGTTAACATGCCTCTGGGTCGCCATCTCGATACCTCTACCTTAAATCGATAGCGTGACGGGAAAAGTCCCCAATTCGACAACTGTAAACGAATGCGAAGAATGAATGACGTTTGGCGCTCACAAGCACAACTCCGATGAGCTGCGCCAATGCGCCTCCGAAAGTCTGACGAATCCGCTTGGTCCACTGAGATGAAGATACATGCGAATTGATCTTCCACGGAGGGTCACCGAATCCGAGACATCTGTCTTGGTGGGTGACGGAAGGCGGGGCCCTGCGACTGCCCGGTGATAGCGGATTATGGGCTAAGAGACGCTAATGTCGGGAAGTTTGGGACATCATGGGTACCTTTAAGAGGTATTTCTAGGTACCTACTCCCCACGAAATTTTGGTGGTGATGACCCTTGAACGACCCGGGGTTTAAACAAGGAGAAAAAAAAAAAAAAAAAAAAAAAAAAAAAAAAAAAAAAAAAAGGGGGAAAAAAAGGAGAAAAGAAGAAGAACAAAAATTGAAGTTGAAATTGAGCAATTCAACAAAACACCAGTTCAAGAAATCACTTCGCCAGCCCATGCGCCTCCCTCAATGCCCTGATGGCATCCTCATCATAACTCCTTCGCTGCTCGTTCTCTAGCGGCAGATACATCATCGTATGCACCGCGCCCAAATACCGCTTGATGGTGACTTTGTTCCCTCCCTCCACCAACTTTAGTCCATACGCCTCCCCCTCGTCTCTCAGCATATCGCATTCCGCCGTCCTAATGAAAGTGGGACACAAGCCCTTGAAGTTGGGGGCCTTGATCGGTGCTAACCACCATTCCGGCCACATTTTCCGGATTTTATCCCGCTTCTCAACTGGAAAACAGGACTGCCCAAAGTACTTGATGCGGTCCCAGGGGAGGACAGGTCCATTTGCAAACTCGCTGAAAGAGGAATAGGGGGAGTCAGTAGGGGAGTCGTAGCTGATGCAGTCGGTTGTGGGAGGGACGGAGGCCAGGCACAGCTTGAGCGGGAGACCGGCGTTGCGAGCCATGTGCTGTAAAACGAACGAGATGTTCCCGCCAGCTGAGATACCGCCCACGGAAATGGAGGACGGGTTGATGTTGAGGGTGGTGGCCGAGTTGATCACCCAGTTCAAGGCCGCCCATGCATCTTGGAAGGCCTTGCCAAATATCGTTTCTGTCTTTGGTCAACGGATGACTTTCGGAAGGAGAAATGTCGTCGAACTCTTACCAGGACAGTGACGATAATTCACATCCACAATCACCACACCCGCCTCGCGCATACTCAAACAGAGGTGACCGTCCGTAAACAAATCCCCAATCACAAATCCACCCCCTGCTCCATTCACTGCTGGTCAACATGCATTCAACTGCACCCTTCTTGCGGCTCGTTTGTGTTACCCACCGTGATGGTTCAGATGAACAGGATACGGGCCATCTCCATGCTTGTCTGGGTCCGGATGATAAACCCTCACAGGAACCGTGGCTCCATCCTCCGATATGACCTCATAGTCTGTCACTCGCTCGCACTTTGAGGTATCAATGGCAGTTGGTGCTCGATACTTCTCGGGATGGGCTCGAAGTACCTTGATGGTGACGTCTCGTGGTCGCTTTGACAGGACATCCCGAAAGAACGGGACGAAGTCCGGATTCAATTTGGAGAGAATGTGGGGAGGGATAGTGCTGCCGGGCTCTTCTTGGCTGGCCATTGTGCTGTTTGACCTTTTCCCTTTGGTTGCCTTGAGAATCAGATGAATGTCGTCAACGTAGACAGGCGGGATCAGAAGCAGGAGCAATCGATGTTATCTTCAACTCAATTGTTGATAGAGGTATCGACTCGGCAATAGTGTACCTCTAGCCACTCGCCGTAGACTTAGACCGAGGCTTATCATCAGCGGGAGGGGCGTGAGGGGCTAGGAAGTGGGATCAACTGCCGTAAAAGCCGGCTATTATCCGAAGACGTGGAGACACAAAACGAAGCCAACTGTATGGTGTTTCAGTTCCAAACTTCCATCGGCAAGTCTGCCAGATCGGCGTCGGAATGTCGGTCCACGTCCACCATGTTCCTGAAGTACAGGAGAAGAACACACTGAAAGCCCAGCAGCAAACAACGACAGAGTACCTCTACGTAGACGCACTACCTCTACGTCTACACCATCATGATGCCAGCATGCCTCTCCAAGAATCTGCCCACAACATCAACAAACCGATCCAACTCGTCTTTAGGGGTATCCAACATCATGGCAATGAACCCTCTTCTCGTGATCCAAAAGCCCTTCTCCAGCATCTCAAACCAAAACAGATCTCTCAAATCCGCCCTCTCCAGGCTCTCGAATGTCCCATTCTCCCTGAAGTGCAACCCAATCAACGAGCCCCTCCCCGTAAATCTCAACCGTGTTCCCTTTGCCACCCCATTCAACCTGCCCCTCAAGTCGTCTCCCACCCTATTAAGCTCGACACAGACTTCCTCCGTAAACACCTGGTTCAGCCCTGCAAACCCAGCGCACATCGTCATGGTATTGTTATTGAAAGTGCCCGAGTGGGCCAAACTGCCCTTCACCCTCGGATCATAGACTGAGTCCATGATCTCCTTCCTTCCTCCGAAAGCTCCAAAACTGAATCCACCACCCAGGTACTTGCCCAGCGTGACCAAATCTGGGCTCAGTCCCAGCTCCTGTCCTAACCCATTGGGTGCCAGCCGGGAAGTCATCACCTCATCCAGGATAAAGATTGCTCCAGTGTTCTTTGCCGCTTCTTGTGCCGCCAACAGGAACTCTTTGCTGCCCGGAAGGCACCCCCCAGCACCTTGCACTCCCTCTACCAACACTGCAGCCAGGTTACCCTCCCTCGCCGTCTCCTCAATGACTCTTCTTGCCTCAGCAGCTGCCTCGTCATCCCCGTAATTCTGCACAACCACAAAATCGCCTTTGTCAGCCGTATTCGGCGCCGCCTTACCTCCCCCGAAAGAGAAACAAGCACCGTGATACCCGCCGTTGAACACCACCACTTTCTTCTTCCCTGTGTAGTGCCTGGCAGCCGCCAGAGCATGGAGATTTGCTTCCGTACCGGTGTTGGTCATGCGTACTCGCTCGAGCTGGAAGCGTTGACACAAAAGGGAGGCGTAGCGGACTTCGTAAGTGGTGGTGGAGCCGAGGGAAAGACCAATCTCGTCAAAAGTAGAGAGAATGGCGGTGCGGATGACAGGGTGAGAATGCCCATAAAGGCCGGCGGAGAGCTCGCCTACGAAGTCGGTGTATCTATGTGGGAGGTAAGTAGGTACCTAGGTATCAGCGATGAGTGAGGGGGTCTAATGCCCGCTGCAGGGTGTGATAACACTTCACTCACTTGTGGCCATCTTCGTCCCACACAAAAGTGCCTTTTCCATGCTTCATGCAAAGGGGGAACGGGGAAGTGTGTAGCAAGGTGCGGGTGTTGCCGCCTGGCAGCGACTCAACGGCCAATTCATGCTGCTTCTTGGAGAGCGGGTTGTTGGCGACATATCTAGACTGCGCAGCAGCGAGGGCTTCTGCTGCCTCTAGATGGCTGCTGTTGGGGCCGGTATGAAGGTCAGAATTGCATGACATCTTTGTAATTAGGTGATGGAAGGTACAATATCCAAGTGTTCGTATAACCCGTCAAACCCCCCGATACGGGACACCACGTCGAAGTGTTGGGGACTTGGGATTTCGTTGTAGGTACAGTCGACATGGAAGAAAGCCCGAGATTGGAGAGCATCCTATGGGTCAAATCGGCTGATTCAAAAGATGCCAGGTCAAGTACCCCGCTTCATGGTACGCGGGAATTCTTCCCCCCAGGCCCCTTCTTGGGAGCATTCTCCATATTTCTTTTCTATTTTGTTTTTTCGACCCATACCCTCTTCGTCAACAGAACCCGCAACAGTATTGTTCACGCGATCGCCGCAACCCGCTGGCATTCTCGAACATTGTCAATTGTCTTCGCAGGCTCCGAGCAGGCTCCGGCTTGGGAGAAAACATGATGACCACGCAAACGCTAACTATAGAGATACAGACAGAAGTCATGGGAGTTTCCTGGTCAACAAGTCAAGAGGCTGATCAGCTGGAGTGTGAGCATTCCATCCAGGTTCATGGAAAGGATGGCCGCTCTCAGGATATTTTTTCGCACCGGTCGTGAAAAGAGAAAGGACGCCGCTAATTCTGACTTTGACTGATGCATCAGGATCTCCGACGGACTGCGCATGAGCTTGCGTCCCAAAGTATTGACGACCCAGTAGTCGGTGATCGCAAGTGGATCAAATGGACGAAATCAAAGGGGAACATACTGGGAATAAGGTTCGGGATAGGTAGCCGGTCTTGACGAGTTACCAGGAAGGGGATTATTAGGAATTTAGCGCAAGAAGAGTGTACTGGAACCAGATAGGATACATCGTATTATTGTACATGGGGTATACGTTAAGGATTCTTCGAACTCCTACGACTGACCAGACCTACTCCTTCGGACTGCGCAACTTCTGGAACCAGACCACTAACAGGGAGCTCAAAGCTGAAGATGACGTTGCCTCTCCTGGATGTGAATTCCAATCGTGGTCGACCAATGGCGGATTCGTGGCTTGATCGCAAATTCGTACTCGGGCAAGCTCACCAACTCCTCCATGAAGGGGCCCATCTGGCCCCTATCCGACCTCAAGAAGTGCGTCTCGATGCTGTGCACAACAGCCAGCGAGTCCTCGTTGGCGTACAGACCAGCAAAGCGCATCTCCTCTAGCAGGTTGAACACAGCCTCTGCGTCGCCATAGCGGTGCCAATAAATGTGGGCTAGGAGGTTGTAAAACGGCGTGCTGGCGCCGAGGACGTAGCTGGCCAAGCCGAGCTCCTTGATGCGTGGGAGGATGTTCAGTGCCAACGGCGAGGAGCGAGAGAACGAGGTGTCCATAAGACGCAGGCCGTAGAGGAGGTAGGCGGGGTAAAGAGGGCCGTAAAGGTGCATGGAGAGTCTCTCCTGGCCTGGTTCGAACTCGTAGCCGTACTCGTAGTCTCCATCTTCTTGCACCTCCTTGGTCTTGCGTTTTGTCTTCTTGACAGGTGCCTTGGGTACCCCGGACCGGTCGGTAATACCCAGCTTCTTGACCATGGAAAAGACCTCCTCTTCCAGGATATCCCATAACTGGAAGTCGGAAGTGGCAGCTCTCATCTTGGACTCGACTCGGGTGCGTTCTTCGCGTCTCATAGCTTCCTCGGCAACTTGCTTGCTGAGGGGATCGGCGGGGAGCTGTTCTTGCGTTTGTTCGGCGGTTCGGGCGTTGTCGAGGATCGACGATCTCCCAGTTCCCTTGTCTGCTTCAAGGATACCAAGGGCCATGCGGGCGGCCTGTCGCAGGCTGGGAGGGAAACGCAGGAGGGCGCTGTCACGGTCGACGGCGCGTTCCGTCTGTCCGACGGGTGAAAGAGGGTCGAAGGGGCGCTGGACAGGTCGCCATTCCTTGGTGTAAGCGGCGGCGGCGTCTTGGAGCAGAATCTTGACAGTGTTGTGGGCGGCTTCGGGGTCGTGGTCTTTGATGCTGATCTCCAACGGGTCGTCTTCCGTAGTCTTGTTCTTCTTGACGATGTCTTGAAAGATGGTGTCAAAAGCATAGCGCTCTGTGGGGGTCAAGGTTGTCTTTTGTCCCTCGCCGAGGTCTTCTGGTTGCCATTTCCGCCTGGGCTTCTCGAATTGTTGACTTGGGAGGTCGAAGGGGATAGGATCTCTGCCGAGCATCGATGGGGCTACTCTTCGGCCACGAGATGGAGGTGAGCGAGAATCGAATTTGGATTCGGATCTGTAGTAGGCGCGCAGGGCTGTTGTCCTGAGACTGGTACGGGACAGGCGCTGAATAGTCCTGGTCTGGTATAGGAAGGGAAGCATGGTTGTCGACGACATGGTGACGAAGGTCCGGTTCCGCCGGGTTCGGGTATAGCGACTGTGGCCTCTTATTCTGTGTCCTACGGGATTGCTACAAACTTTCGTGTCCAGCACGGGGGTGACAGCATGCGATTTGTTGGTGGTCGGCAGCAAAGGTTGGGGGGAAGGCAGGAAACCGCCCAAGTCAAAAAACGTTCCCAATCCAAAATTTCGGAATCGATCAAAGATTCCTTGCCTGCCGGGACGGATTTTGCCCCGCCAATGTAGGAAGCTGCTAACAACAACAGCGCAAAACGACACGGTAAACCGTTAGTGCATCAAGCGCTGAAAGACCCTACCTGCGTCAACAGCGAATGGCTGTCCCGTGATTTCGTGCGCCGATTCGTTTCTCGTGCATCGACGCGACCCGTCAGGTGGCGCGCCTTTGAGATTTGAGTTCCATTGATTTTCCATATCGATTGCGACCATCTGCTGCACTAACCACACTCGCGTTGCTTCCTGTCCTTCCCCTCCGTCATTTCTTGAACAATTACAGCGTTTGGTGACCATCTCTTGTTTTTTGCATACCCTTTCTTGTTAACTTTCATTGTCTTTACCAAACCGTCCTCCTCGAGTCCCAAGATGCCTCCACGCAAGAAGGAAACCGTCATGAGCGAGTTCGAGCGCAAGCGCCTCGAGAACATTGCCTACAACAATGCCATCCTTAGCGGCATTAGTACCACGGCAGACAAGATTATCCCGAAGCCAGCGCCCCCCAAACCCAAACGCGCCAGCACCCCTCGAGTCAAGCGTGAACCTGTCAAGAAGGAAGCAGCCCGTCCCACGCGCCAGAGCAGTCGCCTCGCCGGTCTCGAAGCGGATTCCGCAGTTCTCAAGCGCAAACTAGATATCGAGGCTGAGGAGGAAGCGGCAAAGGCCAAGGCAAAGAAGATGCGCGTCAGCGGTGACTTGAACCTCGGCGATATCACGGTCGAAGGTCGCAAATGGGAAAGCAGTGCCGACGGTCTAGCGCTTCTGAAGGGTCTCGGTGTACGAGGGGCTCAACCTGGCGTGAGGACGTTTACAGAAAAGGATGTCAAGCATACCAAGGACAAGGGGTTGAAGGACCTGCGGTTGCGCATGAGCGGACTCAAGTTGTACGAGAAGTGGGCAGTCAATGGTACCTCTAACCCAACAACGGTCCCTACGACGATGGTTGTTCCACTAACAAAACTGTTGCAACAGACATTAAAATTGTACCCCAGCGCATCTACTCCATGTGCTTCCACCCCACGGAAGAAAAGCCTATCATTTTCGCTGGCGATAAAGAAGGCGCCATGGGCGTGTTCGACGCCTCCCAACCCACGCCCAAAATTGAGGACGACGATGAAGATGCCGAATACCCAGATCCCATCATATCCGCCTTCAAAACCCACTCCCGCACTATCTCTTCGTTTCACTTCTCTCCCACCGACGCCAATGCCATCTACTCGGCCTCGTATGACTCTTCGATTCGCAAACTGGACTTGGACAAGGGCATTTCAACCGAAATCTTTGCCCCGTCCTCTTCGTCCGAGGATCTCCCCATCTCCGCCATCGACATCCCGACCACCGATCCAAACATGATCATCTTCTCCACCTTGCACGGCTCGCTAGGTCGACAAGACCAGCGCACCAAACCTTCCTCGGCCGAAATTTGGGGCTTAACTGACCACAAGATTGGAGGTTTCTCCCTGCACCCTCGGCACCCCTACCTTGTCGCGACCGCCTCGCTCGACCGCACCCTCAAGATTTGGGACTTGCGCAAGATCACAGGCAAGGGGGATCTCCGCCACCCTGCCCTTCTAGGGGAACATGAATCCCGCCTTTCCGTTTCGCATGCTTCCTGGTCTTCGTCAGGACAAATTGCCACTTCTTCGTACGACGACCGCATCAAGATCTACAGCTTCCCCTCGGCTGGCGAGTGGAAAGCTGGGCACGACATACCGGCAAAGGAAATGCAACCGACGGTTGAGATACCGCATAACAACCAGACAGGAAGATGGGTGACGATTTTGAAGCCGCAGTGGCAACGGAATCCACAAGACGGGTGGCAGAAGTTTGCCATTGGAAACATGAACCGGTTTGTGGACGTTTATGCAGAGGACGGAGAACAGTTGGCGCAGCTGGGAGGGGATGGGATCACTGCGGTGCCGGCGGTTGCCCACTTTCACCCAACCAAGGACTGGGTGGCCGGCGGGACGGCGAGTGGGAAATTGTGTTTATGGATGTAGTGGTGGCAGTGTTCATGTGTCTGGATAGCTGGGTGTTCCTAGTGGTATTTCTTGATTTTGTTGTACGGGGTATGTTCTGGGACGAAGGAGTTTCTACGATGATACCATGTTTGGATGACTTGATGTTGGTGTCAATAGCCTCATAACGATGTTTGGCTTTCGCCTTACCATGGCATTTATTCTGTCCTTGCGCACGCGAAGCCATATGGTCTTGGATGTGTTATTCGTTCTTTTATTTCCCCCCTTGTTTTTTTTTTTTTTTTTTTTTTTTCCTCCAAGCTGGGTTGCACCGTTCTTACAAAGCCACCAACACTTTTGTGTCTTGGTGCCACGCGAGTGGTGAACATGATTGGTAGCGCAACCACTCGGCCGGTGAGATCTCTGGTGTACCTGAATAGGATGTCTCCAAGTTCTTGTGCTTGGTGAAGTTCCGCAGGTGTACCATAGGTGGTTATGGACCCTTTTCATGTCTCTTCTCCCAATCAGGTAGCCTAGGAACTTGGGATCACATGTAAATAATGCATACGTGGCTGAAGTCGTAGCAAACTTGCCCAACAGTGATTTCGACCTGGCAATTTGACGTCGCTAGCATACACACCTAAGAGTAGCGGGTCTCTCCATGTAGCATCCTGGGAGCCCATAACGTGTAGCATAGGTAGCAGGAGTCGAAGATTTGATTTTGGCTGTCAATTGGCCGCGACAAAATAAGCCTCCAATGAGGCCAAAGCTGGGACCGGTATGATGCTCCGGCAGGGAGGGACAGCAGGCCTTCGAACGATGATGGTTGCAACCACGACACATGACAACATTAAAACATGGGCCACTCACTTGGACATATCAGGTTGTTGTAGGCGTAGCAGCATAACTTCAACAGACTCGCGTCTCACGACATGGCCAGCCTGTCCCAACATGTTGACCGGAGCTTCTTGAGTGTGTCATCCAAGGAGAGACATAGATAAGAGGTGGGTAGCGGTTGCCTCGGGTTTCCTAACTGAAAAAGCAAAGCCCCACCCCACCTGGTGTCATCCGTCACCCGTCCCAAGCAGGAGGACATTTCCAAGGTGGATAAAGGAAGATCAGATGCAAGTCAGCTGCAGTGTCTTTGATCGTCAGAAGGTGACATTTTAGCATCCGCTGATACACATTGACTGTTAGAATTTGCCATGACTTGAAGGCAGTGCACTATCGCAGGAAAGAAGCCAGGGTGGCTATCAAGGTACCCATCGGTATCTCATCCCTCCCTAAAGGGCCCACTTCTATGGAGCCTTCCCCGGCTTGGGCTGGCTCCTCCTGAACAACCCGCGTCAGGCAGTGGGGTTTCACCAGACACCCTCGTCGTGGACAAAATAGTTGAGATCTTTGACATTTTATCTTGGGTATGGATACTCTTACTACGCATCCAAGCGTCTTTGAAACACATTTTGTTTTGAGTTCTTGGCAATTTCTTAATGAACATATGCAAACCAGACTCTAGCCGATGTCTTTCCGAATTATTGTAATCCCTATTACAGTCTTGCAACGACCCTTTCTTTAATCCTGACGAGCGGTAGTAGACTGGTTTACCTAGCCTGTTGGTTGGTCTCACTTATTTTGTCTCGCACGAGACACCTTCCTGGCCACTAGACTTACAGCGGGTATCCAGTGTGTGATGCTCGGGCTCCTGTTCTCGACCGCCCACCTCCCGCCCGGGACTCCACGCATTTTCCCAAGCCGTTGTTCAGTTGCTTTCATCACTTCCACTTCCCTTCTCTGGCTTGGCCATCATTTGACGGACGAAGCGATACGCCGAGCACCTGTAGCCACCGGTACTCCTACGCGCAACCGAGTACCGCGACAACAGGTACCGGCCAATATCAGAGTCGACCAGTCAGGCTTCAGACCTTCGCGCTGCCCGCTGATTGTCTGACCGACGCGAAAGTTACTGGTGGTGGCTGTACACAATCGCAGTCGTCCACAACGGCATGGACTACCAAGGCGGAGATCAACAAGCACTCTAACTCCGCTTACAACCGTACGGCCTCTTTCTTTGCTTGTTGTTTGTCTGATTATGTAGGGTACCTACCTACTTACCTCTGCCTGGTCTGCTCACTCCGCTGCCTGCCTGCCTGCCTGCCTGCCTGCAGTCCACTTCCACTTGTGCTTTGCAGCCGTCCACTTAAGCTTACCTCTGCTTCAGTTCTTCCTCAAGTTCCTACGAGTCAGGCTATCCCCGTTATTACGACCTCTAATCATCCTTATCCCTCTCGATAGTCCTAGAAATGGCGTCTTCCCAACCAACATCATCGGGGCCCATACTCGATTCCCCTCCGAGTCCGAATCCTCAGTCACAGCCAAACACCGAAACGTCCTCGTCGCAACATCGTGCGAACCCGTCCGAAGCACCAGCCCAAGCCGGCCCTGGTCCTGCACGTCCATCTGCACTCACCAAGCGCCCAAGTCACCGAGAAGTTGCGGCCTACCGCATGTCCAGGAAATTGCAAAGGTTACGCGGCGACAGTAACCAGCCACACTCTCCCACTATGGAGCCCTCCCATCTCTTCTTTTCCATTGTCTTTGAGGCGATCGGGGAGCTCCATAGTGGGAGAGTGTGGCTGGTTACTGTCGCCGCGTAACCTTTGCAATTTCCTGGACATGCGGTAGGCCGCAACTTCTCGGTGACTTGGGCGCTTGGTGAGTGCAGATGGACGTGCAGGACCAGGGCCGGCTTGGGCTGGTGCTTCGGACGGGTTCGCACGATGTTGCGACGAGGACGTTTCGGTGTTTGGCTGTGACTGAGGATTCGGACTCGGAGGGAATCGAGTATGGGCCCCGATGATGTTGGTTGGGAAGACGCCATTTCTAGGACTATCGAGAGGGATAAGGATGATTAGAGGTCGTAATAACGGGGATAGCCTGACTCGTAGGAACTTGAGGAAGAACTGAAGCAGAGGTAAGCTTAAGTGGACGGCTGCAAAGCACAAGTGGAAGTGGACTGCAGGCAGGCAGGCAGGCAGGCAGGCAGCGGAGTGAGCAGACCAGGCAGAGGTAAGTAGGTAGGTACCCTACATAATCAGACAAACAACAAGCAAAGAAAGAGGCCGTACGGTTGTAAGCGGAGTTAGAGTGCTTGTTGATCTCCGCCTTGGTAGTCCATGCCGTTGTGGACGACTGCGATTGTGTACAGCCACCACCAGTAACTTTCGCGTCGGTCAGACAATCAGCGGGCAGCGCGAAGGTCTGAAGCCTGACTGGTCGACTCTGATATTGGCCGGTACCTGTTGTCGCGGTACTCGGTTGCGCGTAGGAGTA
>NW_026944425.1:0-27962 GCF_033458365.1 Neurospora hispaniola | reverse complement strand
CTTAATTTATAAATTATTATCCACTCAGAGAGTTGATACTTTGGATACAAAGTATACGAAGTATACAAAGTATACTTCGTATACTTAACCGGATGACTATTTGATTGTCAATACACAATAAATTTAATCCCTGATCAATTGTTATATCAAGTAATTCTTGTATTTAAATCTAATCAAGGGTTTTTCTTAAGCTTTTTGGACACATAGGCAAATTGATAACACCGGACTGCTTAACACCGTTTTTCACCCAAAATTGGTATTACAACTTCCCTTGCTGTTAGTACAGCAAGGGAAGTTGTAATACCAATTTTGGGTGAAAAACGGTGTTAAGCAGTCCGGTGTTATCAATTTGCCTATGTGTCCAAAAAGCTTAAGAAAAACCCTTGATTAGATTTAAATACAAGAATTACTTGATATAACAATTGATCAGGGATTAAATTTATTGTGTATTGACAATCAAATAGTCATCCGGTTAAGTATACGAAGTATACTTTGTATACTTCGTATACTTTGTATCCAAAGTATCAACTCTCTGAGTGGATAATAATTTATAAATTAAGCTTCGGGGGACCCGGAGCCTCTGGCCCGGGAGCCCGGCTTATTTCTAATAAAAATTATTAAATCCTAGAATTTGATTAATTATTAAGAAAATTTAGTAAAAGCGAAGCGTCTATTTTCTTAATAGTTAATATTGTTATTTGGGGGGGGGGTACCCTTGTAGGGGGGCGGAGCCCCGTTACCCTCAGCAGTACTGCTGAGGGTAACTGTTAAATTTAAGAAAAATATAGAATCAAAAGGATTATAGTTTGAGGGGGTACCCTTTTAGGGGGGGGCTAGCCCCCGTTACTCCCTCCCTGCAGTACTGCAGGGGAGGGGTAACTTTATTAAAAAAAGGATATATATATATATGGTACCGGTTGACAATTTTATTAAAATCTAGCCTTCTTTTTATTAAAAATAGCCGGTAGGCGTCTATTTAATCCATCCTCCCTCCAGCTGTGCTGGAGGGAGTAGCGAGTAGATTAACTATTTAGGGCCCCGCGCCATTGGCGCGGGGTCCCTCGAAAATATTATTAAATTTAGTAAAATGATAATAATATCATAAATGGTATTATTATCATTGGGGGGGTGCCCTTCCAGGGGGGGCCGGGGGCCCCGTTACTCCCTTTCCAGCAGTACTGCTGGGCAGGGAGTAACAGTGAAGAAAAGACGCTAGCGTCCACCCCGGACGGGCCATTTTCTGTAAGAAAAAGAGGAAATTTAATAAAAAGGCTAATCTAGTGTTACCAGGAATTATTGTTACCCCGGGGGGGGGGGTACCCTTTTAGGGGGGGCAGAGCCCCGTTACCCTCAGCAGTACTGCTGAGGGTAACTGTTAAATTTAAGAAAAATATAGGATCAAAAGGATTATAGTTTGAGGGGGGGGGGGGTACCCTTTTAGGGGGGGCTAGCCCCCGTTACTCCCTCCCTGCAGTACTGCAGGGGAGGGGTAACTTTATTAAAAAGGTATATATATGACACCGGTTGACAATTAAAATATATCACACAGGGTGCATCTGTAGTTTTTATAGAGAAGTAATGAACTCTAATTTTTATTCCAAAAAATTTTTATAAAACAAAAAAGATATGTTGTGGACTAATTGGTAAGTCAATAAAATTCCTTGGTTTAAAAATAAGTGTTCGAATCACTTCAACATAGTTTTGCACTAAAAATGTATCCCGAATATTTTATAAAATATAGGGTGCAGCAAATTTAATAAAAAAAAAATAAACTAATGTTTCACCTCATCTTTGGGGCTGCTCAAGAAAGGGTCTTAAACCGGAGGAAGATTACAGATCGGGGTAAGTACTGAGTAAGGAGTTTAAATAGCCAAGTAATCGGGGACCCCACAATAAATTGTGGGGGCCCTATGATGAAAAGGGAACAGGAATTGGCACTAGAATCTAGTGTAAAAACACACTCTTGGCTGTACTGCGTAGCATGTACCCGTGGCAAGCGGGGAATGAGTGTGGAAATCAAGGAATGTTTTTTGAAAGTAATCAATGGATGAAAAGAAGAGAGGTGTAAACAAAAGGAGTACCTTGCAGTACTGCAAATTACTCCTTTACACTTCCCTTGTTAGTACAGCAAGGGAAGTTGTAATACCAATTTTGGGTGAAAAACGGTGTTAAGCAGTCCGGTGTTATCAATTTGCCTATGTGTCCAAAAAGCTTAAGAAAAACCCTTGATTAGATTTAAATACAAGAATTACTTGATATAACAATTGATCAGGGATTAAATTTATTGTGTATTGACAATCAAATAGTCATCCGGTTAAGTATACGAAGTATACTTTGTATACTTCGTATACTTTGTATCCAAAGTATCAACTCTCTGAGTGGATAATAATTTATAAATTAAGCTTCGGGGGACCCGGAGCCTCTGGCCCGGGAGCCCGGCTTATTTCTAATAAAAATTATTAAATCCTAGAATTTGATTAATTATTAAGAAAATTTAGTAAAAGCGAAGCGTCTATTTTCTTAATAGTTAATATTGTTATTTGGGGGGGGGGTACCCTTGTAGGGGGGCGGAGCCCCGTTACCCTCAGCAGTACTGCTGAGGGTAACTGTTAAATTTAAGAAAAATATAGAATCAAAAGGATTATAGTTTGAGGGGGGGTACCCTTTTAGGGGGGGGCTAGCCCCCGTTACTCCCTCCCTGCAGTACTGCAGGGGAGGGGTAACTTTATTAAAAAAAGGATATATATATATATGGTACCGGTTGACAATTTTATTAAAATCTAGCCTTCTTTTTATTAAAAATAGCCGGTAGGCGTCTATTTAATCCATCCTCCCTCCAGCTGTGCTGGAGGGAGTAGCGAGTAGATTAACTATTTAGGGCCCCGCGCCATTGGCGCGGGGTCCCTCGAAAATATTATTAAATTTAGTAAAATGATAATAATATCATAAATGGTATTATTATCATTGGGGGGTGCCCTTCCAGGGGGGGCCGGGGGCCCCGTTACTCCCTTTCCAGCAGTACTGCTGGGCAGGGAGTAACAGTGAAGAAAAGACGCTAGCGTCCACCCCGGACGGGCCATTTTCTGTAAGAAAAAGAGGAAATTTAATAAAAAGGCTAATCTAGTGTTACCAGGAATTATTGTTACCCCGGGGGGGGGGGTACCCTTTTAGGGGGGCAGAGCCCCGTTACCCTCAGCAGTACTGCTGAGGGTAACTGTTAAATTTAAGAAAAATATAGGATCAAAAGGATTATAGTTTGAGGGGGGGGGGGTACCCTTTTAGGGGGGGCTAGCCCCCGTTACTCCCTCCCTGCAGTACTGCAGGGGAGGGGTAACTTTATTAAAAAGGTATATATATGACACCGGTTGACAATTAAAATATATCACACAGGGTGCATCTGTAGTTTTTATAGAGAAGTAATGAACTCTAATTTTTATTCCAAAAAATTTTTATAAAACAAAAAAAGATATGTTGTGGACTAATTGGTAAGTCAATAAAATTCCTTGGTTTAAAAATAAGTGTTCGAATCACTTCAACATAGTTTTGCACTAAAAATGTATCCCGAATATTTTATAAAATATAGGGTGCAGCAAATTTAATAAAAAAAAAATAAACTAATGTTTCACCTCATCTTTGGGGCTGCTCAAGAAAGGGTCTTAAACCGGAGGAAGATTACAGATCGGGGTAAGTACTGAGTAAGGAGTTTAAATAGCCAAGTAATCGGGGGACCCCACAATAAATTGTGGGGGCCCTATGATGAAAAGGGAACAGGAATTGGCACTAGAATCTAGTGTAAAAACACACTCTTGGCTGTACTGCGTAGCATGTACCCGTGGCAAGCGGGGAATGAGTGTGGAAATCAAGGAATGTTTTTTGAAAGTAATCAATGGATGAAAAGAAGAGAGGTGTAAACAAAAGGAGTACCTTGCAGTACTGCAAATTACTCCTTTACACTTCCCTTGTTAGTACAGCAAGGGAAGTTGTAATACCAATTTTGGGTGAAAAACGGTGTTAAGCAGTCCGGTGTTATCAATTTGCCTATGTGTCCAAAAAGCTTAAGAAAAACCCTTGATTAGATTTAAATACAAGAATTACTTGATATAACAATTGATCAGGGATTAAATTTATTGTGTATTGACAATCAAATAGTCATCCGGTTAAGTATACGAAGTATACTTTGTATACTTCGTATACTTTGTATCCAAAGTATCAACTCTCTGAGTGGATAATAATTTATAAATTAAGCTTCGGGGGACCCGGAGCCTCTGGCCCGGGAGCCCGGCTTATTTCTAATAAAAATTATTAAATCCTAGAATTTGATTAATTATTAAGAAAATTTAGTAAAAGCGAAGCGTCTATTTTCTTAATAGTTAATATTGTTATTTGGGGGGGGGGTACCCTTGTAGGGGGGCGGAGCCCCGTTACCCTCAGCAGTACTGCTGAGGGTAACTGTTAAATTTAAGAAAAATATAGAATCAAAAGGATTATAGTTTGAGGGGGGGTACCCTTTTAGGGGGGGGCTAGCCCCCGTTACTCCCTCCCTGCAGTACTGCAGGGGAGGGGTAACTTTATTAAAAAAAGGATATATATATATATGGTACCGGTTGACAATTTTATTAAAATCTAGCCTTCTTTTTATTAAAAATAGCCGGTAGGCGTCTATTTAATCCATCCTCCCTCCAGCTGTGCTGGAGGGAGTAGCGAGTAGATTAACTATTTAGGGCCCCGCGCCATTGGCGCGGGGTCCCTCGAAAATATTATTAAATTTAGTAAAATGATAATAATATCATAAATGGTATTATTATCATTGGGGGGGTGCCCTTCCAGGGGGGGGCCGGGGCCCCGTTACTCCCTTTCCAGCAGTACTGCTGGGCAGGGAGTAACAGTGAAGAAAAGACGCTAGCGTCCACCCCGGACGGGCCATTTTCTGTAAGAAAAAGAGGAAATTTAATAAAAAGGCTAATCTAGTGTTACCAGGAATTATTGTTACCCCGGGGGGGGGGGTACCCTTTTAGGGGGGGCAGAGCCCCGTTACCCTCAGCAGTACTGCTGAGGGTAACTGTTAAATTTAAGAAAAATATAGGATCAAAAGGATTATAGTTTGAGGGGGGGGGGGGTACCCTTTTAGGGGGGGGCTAGCCCCCGTTACTCCCTCCCTGCAGTACTGCAGGGGAGGGGTAACTTTATTAAAAAGGTATATATATGACACCGGTTGACAATTAAAATATATCACACAGGGTGCATCTGTAGTTTTTATAGAGAAGTAATGAACTCTAATTTTTATTCCAAAAAATTTTTATAAAACAAAAAAAGATATGTTGTGGACTAATTGGTAAGTCAATAAAATTCCTTGGTTTAAAAATAAGTGTTCGAATCACTTCAACATAGTTTTGCACTAAAAATGTATCCCGAATATTTTATAAAATATAGGGTGCAGCAAATTTAATAAAAAAAAAATAAACTAATGTTTCACCTCATCTTTGGGGCTGCTCAAGAAAGGGTCTTAAACCGGAGGAAGATTACAGATCGGGGTAAGTACTGAGTAAGGAGTTTAAATAGCCAAGTAATCGGGGGACCCCACAATAAATTGTGGGGGCCCTATGATGAAAAGGGAACAGGAATTGGCACTAGAATCTAGTGTAAAAACACACTCTTGGCTGTACTGCGTAGCATGTACCCGTGGCAAGCGGGGAATGAGTGTGGAAATCAAGGAATGTTTTTTGAAAGTAATCAATGGATGAAAAGAAGAGAGGTGTAAACAAAAGGAGTACCTTGCAGTACTGCAAATTACTCCTTTACACTTCCCTTGTTAGTACAGCAAGGGAAGTTGTAATACCAATTTTGGGTGAAAAACGGTGTTAAGCAGTCCGGTGTTATCAATTTGCCTATGTGTCCAAAAAGCTTAAGAAAAACCCTTGATTAGATTTAAATACAAGAATTACTTGATATAACAATTGATCAGGGATTAAATTTATTGTGTATTGACAATCAAATAGTCATCCGGTTAAGTATACGAAGTATACTTTGTATACTTCGTATACTTTGTATCCAAAGTATCAACTCTCTGAGTGGATAATAATTTATAAATTAAGCTTCGGGGGACCCGGAGCCTCTGGCCCGGGAGCCCGGCTTATTTCTAATAAAAATTATTAAATCCTAGAATTTGATTAATTATTAAGAAAATTTAGTAAAAGCGAAGCGTCTATTTTCTTAATAGTTAATATTGTTATTTGGGGGGGGGGTACCCTTGTAGGGGGGCGGAGCCCCGTTACCCTCAGCAGTACTGCTGAGGGTAACTGTTAAATTTAAGAAAAATATAGAATCAAAAGGATTATAGTTTGAGGGGGGGTACCCTTTTAGGGGGGGGCTAGCCCCCGTTACTCCCTCCCTGCAGTACTGCAGGGGAGGGGTAACTTTATTAAAAAAAGGATATATATATATATGGTACCGGTTGACAATTTTATTAAAATCTAGCCTTCTTTTTATTAAAAATAGCCGGTAGGCGTCTATTTAATCCATCCTCCCTCCAGCTGTGCTGGAGGGAGTAGCGAGTAGATTAACTATTTAGGGCCCCGCGCCATTGGCGCGGGGTCCCTCGAAAATATTATTAAATTTAGTAAAATGATAATAATATCATAAATGGTATTATTATCATTGGGGGGGTGCCCTTCCAGGGGGGGCCGGGGGCCCCGTTACTCCCTTTCCAGCAGTACTGCTGGGCAGGGAGTAACAGTGAAGAAAAGACGCTAGCGTCCACCCCGGACGGGCCATTTTCTGTAAGAAAAAGAGGAAATTTAATAAAAAGGCTAATCTAGTGTTACCAGGAATTATTGTTACCCCGGGGGGGGGGGTACCCTTTTAGGGGGGGCAGAGCCCCGTTACCCTCAGCAGTACTGCTGAGGGTAACTGTTAAATTTAAGAAAAATATAGGATCAAAAGGATTATAGTTTGAGGGGGGGGGGGGTACCCTTTTAGGGGGGGGCTAGCCCCCGTTACTCCCTCCCTGCAGTACTGCAGGGGAGGGGTAACTTTATTAAAAAGGTATATATATGACACCGGTTGACAATTAAAATATATCACACAGGGTGCATCTGTAGTTTTTATAGAGAAGTAATGAACTCTAATTTTTATTCCAAAAAATTTTTATAAAACAAAAAAAGATATGTTGTGGACTAATTGGTAAGTCAATAAAATTCCTTGGTTTAAAAATAAGTGTTCGAATCACTTCAACATAGTTTTGCACTAAAAATGTATCCCGAATATTTTATAAAATATAGGGTGCAGCAAATTTAATAAAAAAAAAATAAACTAATGTTTCACCTCATCTTTGGGGCTGCTCAAGAAAGGGTCTTAAACCGGAGGAAGATTACAGATCGGGGTAAGTACTGAGTAAGGAGTTTAAATAGCCAAGTAATCGGGGGACCCCACAATAAATTGTGGGGGCCCTATGATGAAAAGGGAACAGGAATTGGCACTAGAATCTAGTGTAAAAACACACTCTTGGCTGTACTGCGTAGCATGTACCCGTGGCAAGCGGGGAATGAGTGTGGAAATCAAGGAATGTTTTTTGAAAGTAATCAATGGATGAAAAGAAGAGAGGTGTAAACAAAAGGAGTACCTTGCAGTACTGCAAATTACTCCTTTACACTTCCCTTGTTAGTACAGCAAGGGAAGTTGTAATACCAATTTTGGGTGAAAAACGGTGTTAAGCAGTCCGGTGTTATCAATTTGCCTATGTGTCCAAAAAGCTTAAGAAAAACCCTTGATTAGATTTAAATACAAGAATTACTTGATATAACAATTGATCAGGGATTAAATTTATTGTGTATTGACAATCAAATAGTCATCCGGTTAAGTATACGAAGTATACTTTGTATACTTCGTATACTTTGTATCCAAAGTATCAACTCTCTGAGTGGATAATAATTTATAAATTAAGCTTCGGGGGACCCGGAGCCTCTGGCCCGGGAGCCCGGCTTATTTCTAATAAAAATTATTAAATCCTAGAATTTGATTAATTATTAAGAAAATTTAGTAAAAGCGAAGCGTCTATTTTCTTAATAGTTAATATTGTTATTTGGGGGGGGGGTACCCTTGTAGGGGGGGCGGAGCCCCGTTACCCTCAGCAGTACTGCTGAGGGTAACTGTTAAATTTAAGAAAAATATAGAATCAAAAGGATTATAGTTTGAGGGGGGGTACCCTTTTAGGGGGGGGCTAGCCCCCGTTACTCCCTCCCTGCAGTACTGCAGGGGAGGGGTAACTTTATTAAAAAAAGGATATATATATATATGGTACCGGTTGACAATTTTATTAAAATCTAGCCTTCTTTTTATTAAAAATAGCCGGTAGGCGTCTATTTAATCCATCCTCCCTCCAGCTGTGCTGGAGGGAGTAGCGAGTAGATTAACTATTTAGGGCCCCGCGCCATTGGCGCGGGGTCCCTCGAAAATATTATTAAATTTAGTAAAATGATAATAATATCATAAATGGTATTATTATCATTGGGGGGGTGCCCTTCCAGGGGGGGGCCGGGGGCCCCGTTACTCCCTTTCCAGCAGTACTGCTGGGCAGGGAGTAACAGTGAAGAAAAGACGCTAGCGTCCACCCCGGACGGGCCATTTTCTGTAAGAAAAAGAGGAAATTTAATAAAAAGGCTAATCTAGTGTTACCAGGAATTATTGTTACCCCGGGGGGGGGGGTACCCTTTTAGGGGGGCAGAGCCCCGTTACCCTCAGCAGTACTGCTGAGGGTAACTGTTAAATTTAAGAAAAATATAGGATCAAAAGGATTATAGTTTGAGGGGGGGGGGGGTACCCTTTTAGGGGGGGGCTAGCCCCCGTTACTCCCTCCCTGCAGTACTGCAGGGGAGGGGTAACTTTATTAAAAAGGTATATATATGACACCGGTTGACAATTAAAATATATCACACAGGGTGCATCTGTAGTTTTTATAGAGAAGTAATGAACTCTAATTTTTATTCCAAAAAATTTTTATAAAACAAAAAAAGATATGTTGTGGACTAATTGGTAAGTCAATAAAATTCCTTGGTTTAAAAATAAGTGTTCGAATCACTTCAACATAGTTTTGCACTAAAAATGTATCCCGAATATTTTATAAAATATAGGGTGCAGCAAATTTAATAAAAAAAAAATAAACTAATGTTTCACCTCATCTTTGGGGCTGCTCAAGAAAGGGTCTTAAACCGGAGGAAGATTACAGATCGGGGTAAGTACTGAGTAAGGAGTTTAAATAGCCAAGTAATCGGGGGACCCCACAATAAATTGTGGGGGCCCTATGATGAAAAGGGAACAGGAATTGGCACTAGAATCTAGTGTAAAAACACACTCTTGGCTGTACTGCGTAGCATGTACCCGTGGCAAGCGGGGAATGAGTGTGGAAATCAAGGAATGTTTTTTGAAAGTAATCAATGGATGAAAAGAAGAGAGGTGTAAACAAAAGGAGTACCTTGCAGTACTGCAAATTACTCCTTTACACTTCCCTTGTTAGTACAGCAAGGGAAGTTGTAATACCAATTTTGGGTGAAAAACGGTGTTAAGCAGTCCGGTGTTATCAATTTGCCTATGTGTCCAAAAAGCTTAAGAAAAACCCTTGATTAGATTTAAATACAAGAATTACTTGATATAACAATTGATCAGGGATTAAATTTATTGTGTATTGACAATCAAATAGTCATCCGGTTAAGTATACGAAGTATACTTTGTATACTTCGTATACTTTGTATCCAAAGTATCAACTCTCTGAGTGGATAATAATTTATAAATTAAGCTTCGGGGGACCCGGAGCCTCTGGCCCGGGAGCCCGGCTTATTTCTAATAAAAATTATTAAATCCTAGAATTTGATTAATTATTAAGAAAATTTAGTAAAAGCGAAGCGTCTATTTTCTTAATAGTTAATATTGTTATTTGGGGGGGGGGTACCCTTGTAGGGGGGGCGGAGCCCCGTTACCCTCAGCAGTACTGCTGAGGGTAACTGTTAAATTTAAGAAAAATATAGAATCAAAAGGATTATAGTTTGAGGGGGGGTACCCTTTTAGGGGGGGCTAGCCCCCGTTACTCCCTCCCTGCAGTACTGCAGGGGAGGGGTAACTTTATTAAAAAAAGGATATATATATATATGGTACCGGTTGACAATTTTATTAAAATCTAGCCTTCTTTTTATTAAAAATAGCCGGTAGGCGTCTATTTAATCCATCCTCCCTCCAGCTGTGCTGGAGGGAGTAGCGAGTAGATTAACTATTTAGGGCCCCGCGCCATTGGCGCGGGGTCCCTCGAAAATATTATTAAATTTAGTAAAATGATAATAATATCATAAATGGTATTATTATCATTGGGGGGGTGCCCTTCCAGGGGGGGGCCGGGGGCCCCGTTACTCCCTTTCCAGCAGTACTGCTGGGCAGGGAGTAACAGTGAAGAAAAGACGCTAGCGTCCACCCCGGACGGGCCATTTTCTGTAAGAAAAAGAGGAAATTTAATAAAAAGGCTAATCTAGTGTTACCAGGAATTATTGTTACCCCGGGGGGGGGGGTACCCTTTTAGGGGGGGCAGAGCCCCGTTACCCTCAGCAGTACTGCTGAGGGTAACTGTTAAATTTAAGAAAAATATAGGATCAAAAGGATTATAGTTTGAGGGGGGGGGGGGTACCCTTTTAGGGGGGGGCTAGCCCCCGTTACTCCCTCCCTGCAGTACTGCAGGGGAGGGGTAACTTTATTAAAAAGGTATATATATGACACCGGTTGACAATTAAAATATATCACACAGGGTGCATCTGTAGTTTTTATAGAGAAGTAATGAACTCTAATTTTTATTCCAAAAAATTTTTATAAAACAAAAAAAGATATGTTGTGGACTAATTGGTAAGTCAATAAAATTCCTTGGTTTAAAAATAAGTGTTCGAATCACTTCAACATAGTTTTGCACTAAAAATGTATCCCGAATATTTTATAAAATATAGGGTGCAGCAAATTTAATAAAAAAAAAATAAACTAATGTTTCACCTCATCTTTGGGGCTGCTCAAGAAAGGGTCTTAAACCGGAGGAAGATTACAGATCGGGGTAAGTACTGAGTAAGGAGTTTAAATAGCCAAGTAATCGGGGGACCCCACAATAAATTGTGGGGGCCCTATGATGAAAAGGGAACAGGAATTGGCACTAGAATCTAGTGTAAAAACACACTCTTGGCTGTACTGCGTAGCATGTACCCGTGGCAAGCGGGGAATGAGTGTGGAAATCAAGGAATGTTTTTTGAAAGTAATCAATGGATGAAAAGAAGAGAGGTGTAAACAAAAGGAGTACCTTGCAGTACTGCAAATTACTCCTTTACACTTCCCTTGTTAGTACAGCAAGGGAAGTTGTAATACCAATTTTGGGTGAAAAACGGTGTTAAGCAGTCCGGTGTTATCAATTTGCCTATGTGTCCAAAAAGCTTAAGAAAAACCCTTGATTAGATTTAAATACAAGAATTACTTGATATAACAATTGATCAGGGATTAAATTTATTGTGTATTGACAATCAAATAGTCATCCGGTTAAGTATACGAAGTATACTTTGTATACTTCGTATACTTTGTATCCAAAGTATCAACTCTCTGAGTGGATAATAATTTATAAATTAAGCTTCGGGGGACCCGGAGCCTCTGGCCCGGGAGCCCGGCTTATTTCTAATAAAAATTATTAAATCCTAGAATTTGATTAATTATTAAGAAAATTTAGTAAAAGCGAAGCGTCTATTTTCTTAATAGTTAATATTGTTATTTGGGGGGGGGGGTACCCTTGTAGGGGGGGCGGAGCCCCGTTACCCTCAGCAGTACTGCTGAGGGTAACTGTTAAATTTAAGAAAAATATAGAATCAAAAGGATTATAGTTTGAGGGGGGTACCCTTTTAGGGGGGGGCTAGCCCCCGTTACTCCCTCCCTGCAGTACTGCAGGGGAGGGGTAACTTTATTAAAAAAAGGATATATATATATATGGTACCGGTTGACAATTTTATTAAAATCTAGCCTTCTTTTTATTAAAAATAGCCGGTAGGCGTCTATTTAATCCATCCTCCCTCCAGCTGTGCTGGAGGGAGTAGCGAGTAGATTAACTATTTAGGGCCCCGCGCCATTGGCGCGGGGTCCCTCGAAAATATTATTAAATTTAGTAAAATGATAATAATATCATAAATGGTATTATTATCATTGGGGGGGTGCCCTTCCAGGGGGGGGCCGGGGGCCCCGTTACTCCCTTTCCAGCAGTACTGCTGGGCAGGGAGTAACAGTGAAGAAAAGACGCTAGCGTCCACCCCGGACGGGCCATTTTCTGTAAGAAAAAGAGGAAATTTAATAAAAAGGCTAATCTAGTGTTACCAGGAATTATTGTTACCCCGGGGGGGGGGGTACCCTTTTAGGGGGGGCAGAGCCCCGTTACCCTCAGCAGTACTGCTGAGGGTAACTGTTAAATTTAAGAAAAATATAGGATCAAAAGGATTATAGTTTGAGGGGGGGGGGGGGTACCCTTTTAGGGGGGGGCTAGCCCCCGTTACTCCCTCCCTGCAGTACTGCAGGGGAGGGGTAACTTTATTAAAAAGGTATATATATGACACCGGTTGACAATTAAAATATATCACACAGGGTGCATCTGTAGTTTTTATAGAGAAGTAATGAACTCTAATTTTTATTCCAAAAAATTTTTATAAAACAAAAAAAGATATGTTGTGGACTAATTGGTAAGTCAATAAAATTCCTTGGTTTAAAAATAAGTGTTCGAATCACTTCAACATAGTTTTGCACTAAAAATGTATCCCGAATATTTTATAAAATATAGGGTGCAGCAAATTTAATAAAAAAAAAATAAACTAATGTTTCACCTCATCTTTGGGGCTGCTCAAGAAAGGGTCTTAAACCGGAGGAAGATTACAGATCGGGGTAAGTACTGAGTAAGGAGTTTAAATAGCCAAGTAATCGGGGGACCCCACAATAAATTGTGGGGGCCCTATGATGAAAAGGGAACAGGAATTGGCACTAGAATCTAGTGTAAAAACACACTCTTGGCTGTACTGCGTAGCATGTACCCGTGGCAAGCGGGGAATGAGTGTGGAAATCAAGGAATGTTTTTTGAAAGTAATCAATGGATGAAAAGAAGAGAGGTGTAAACAAAAGGAGTACCTTGCAGTACTGCAAATTACTCCTTTACACTTCCCTTGTTAGTACAGCAAGGGAAGTTGTAATACCAATTTTGGGTGAAAAACGGTGTTAAGCAGTCCGGTGTTATCAATTTGCCTATGTGTCCAAAAAGCTTAAGAAAAACCCTTGATTAGATTTAAATACAAGAATTACTTGATATAACAATTGATCAGGGATTAAATTTATTGTGTATTGACAATCAAATAGTCATCCGGTTAAGTATACGAAGTATACTTTGTATACTTCGTATACTTTGTATCCAAAGTATCAACTCTCTGAGTGGATAATAATTTATAAATTAAGCTTCGGGGGACCCGGAGCCTCTGGCCCGGGAGCCCGGCTTATTTCTAATAAAAATTATTAAATCCTAGAATTTGATTAATTATTAAGAAAATTTAGTAAAAGCGAAGCGTCTATTTTCTTAATAGTTAATATTGTTATTTGGGGGGGGGGTACCCTTGTAGGGGGGGCGGAGCCCCGTTACCCTCAGCAGTACTGCTGAGGGTAACTGTTAAATTTAAGAAAAATATAGAATCAAAAGGATTATAGTTTGAGGGGGGGTACCCTTTTAGGGGGGGGCTAGCCCCCGTTACTCCCTCCCTGCAGTACTGCAGGGGAGGGGTAACTTTATTAAAAAAAGGATATATATATATATGGTACCGGTTGACAATTTTATTAAAATCTAGCCTTCTTTTTATTAAAAATAGCCGGTAGGCGTCTATTTAATCCATCCTCCCTCCAGCTGTGCTGGAGGGAGTAGCGAGTAGATTAACTATTTAGGGCCCCGCGCCATTGGCGCGGGGTCCCTCGAAAATATTATTAAATTTAGTAAAATGATAATAATATCATAAATGGTATTATTATCATTGGGGGGGTGCCCTTCCAGGGGGGGGCCGGGGGCCCCGTTACTCCCTTTCCAGCAGTACTGCTGGGCAGGGAGTAACAGTGAAGAAAAGACGCTAGCGTCCACCCCGGACGGGCCATTTTCTGTAAGAAAAAGAGGAAATTTAATAAAAAGGCTAATCTAGTGTTACCAGGAATTATTGTTACCCCGGGGGGGGGGGTACCCTTTTAGGGGGGGCAGAGCCCCGTTACCCTCAGCAGTACTGCTGAGGGTAACTGTTAAATTTAAGAAAAATATAGGATCAAAAGGATTATAGTTTGAGGGGGGGGGGGGTACCCTTTTAGGGGGGGGCTAGCCCCCGTTACTCCCTCCCTGCAGTACTGCAGGGGAGGGGTAACTTTATTAAAAAGGTATATATATGACACCGGTTGACAATTAAAATATATCACACAGGGTGCATCTGTAGTTTTTATAGAGAAGTAATGAACTCTAATTTTTATTCCAAAAAATTTTTATAAAACAAAAAAAGATATGTTGTGGACTAATTGGTAAGTCAATAAAATTCCTTGGTTTAAAAATAAGTGTTCGAATCACTTCAACATAGTTTTGCACTAAAAATGTATCCCGAATATTTTATAAAATATAGGGTGCAGCAAATTTAATAAAAAAAAAATAAACTAATGTTTCACCTCATCTTTGGGGCTGCTCAAGAAAGGGTCTTAAACCGGAGGAAGATTACAGATCGGGGTAAGTACTGAGTAAGGAGTTTAAATAGCCAAGTAATCGGGGGACCCCACAATAAATTGTGGGGGCCCTATGATGAAAAGGGAACAGGAATTGGCACTAGAATCTAGTGTAAAAACACACTCTTGGCTGTACTGCGTAGCATGTACCCGTGGCAAGCGGGGAATGAGTGTGGAAATCAAGGAATGTTTTTTGAAAGTAATCAATGGATGAAAAGAAGAGAGGTGTAAACAAAAGGAGTACCTTGCAGTACTGCAAATTACTCCTTTACACTTCCCTTGTTAGTACAGCAAGGGAAGTTGTAATACCAATTTTGGGTGAAAAACGGTGTTAAGCAGTCCGGTGTTATCAATTTGCCTATGTGTCCAAAAAGCTTAAGAAAAACCCTTGATTAGATTTAAATACAAGAATTACTTGATATAACAATTGATCAGGGATTAAATTTATTGTGTATTGACAATCAAATAGTCATCCGGTTAAGTATACGAAGTATACTTTGTATACTTCGTATACTTTGTATCCAAAGTATCAACTCTCTGAGTGGATAATAATTTATAAATTAAGCTTCGGGGGACCCGGAGCCTCTGGCCCGGGAGCCCGGCTTATTTCTAATAAAAATTATTAAATCCTAGAATTTGATTAATTATTAAGAAAATTTAGTAAAAGCGAAGCGTCTATTTTCTTAATAGTTAATATTGTTATTTGGGGGGGGGGTACCCTTGTAGGGGGGGCGGAGCCCCGTTACCCTCAGCAGTACTGCTGAGGGTAACTGTTAAATTTAAGAAAAATATAGAATCAAAAGGATTATAGTTTGAGGGGGGGTACCCTTTTAGGGGGGGGCTAGCCCCCGTTACTCCCTCCCTGCAGTACTGCAGGGGAGGGGTAACTTTATTAAAAAAAGGATATATATATATATGGTACCGGTTGACAATTTTATTAAAATCTAGCCTTCTTTTTATTAAAAATAGCCGGTAGGCGTCTATTTAATCCATCCTCCCTCCAGCTGTGCTGGAGGGAGTAGCGAGTAGATTAACTATTTAGGGCCCCGCGCCATTGGCGCGGGGTCCCTCGAAAATATTATTAAATTTAGTAAAATGATAATAATATCATAAATGGTATTATTATCATTGGGGGGGTGCCCTTCCAGGGGGGGCCGGGGGCCCCGTTACTCCCTTTCCAGCAGTACTGCTGGGCAGGGAGTAACAGTGAAGAAAAGACGCTAGCGTCCACCCCGGACGGGCCATTTTCTGTAAGAAAAAGAGGAAATTTAATAAAAAGGCTAATCTAGTGTTACCAGGAATTATTGTTACCCCGGGGGGGGGGGTACCCTTTTAGGGGGGGCAGAGCCCCGTTACCCTCAGCAGTACTGCTGAGGGTAACTGTTAAATTTAAGAAAAATATAGGATCAAAAGGATTATAGTTTGAGGGGGGGGGGGGTACCCTTTTAGGGGGGGGCTAGCCCCCGTTACTCCCTCCCTGCAGTACTGCAGGGGAGGGGTAACTTTATTAAAAAGGTATATATATGACACCGGTTGACAATTAAAATATATCACACAGGGTGCATCTGTAGTTTTTATAGAGAAGTAATGAACTCTAATTTTTATTCCAAAAAATTTTTATAAAACAAAAAAAGATATGTTGTGGACTAATTGGTAAGTCAATAAAATTCCTTGGTTTAAAAATAAGTGTTCGAATCACTTCAACATAGTTTTGCACTAAAAATGTATCCCGAATATTTTATAAAATATAGGGTGCAGCAAATTTAATAAAAAAAAAATAAACTAATGTTTCACCTCATCTTTGGGGCTGCTCAAGAAAGGGTCTTAAACCGGAGGAAGATTACAGATCGGGGTAAGTACTGAGTAAGGAGTTTAAATAGCCAAGTAATCGGGGGACCCCACAATAAATTGTGGGGGCCCTATGATGAAAAGGGAACAGGAATTGGCACTAGAATCTAGTGTAAAAACACACTCTTGGCTGTACTGCGTAGCATGTACCCGTGGCAAGCGGGGAATGAGTGTGGAAATCAAGGAATGTTTTTTGAAAGTAATCAATGGATGAAAAGAAGAGAGGTGTAAACAAAAGGAGTACCTTGCAGTACTGCAAATTACTCCTTTACACTTCCCTTGTTAGTACAGCAAGGGAAGTTGTAATACCAATTTTGGGTGAAAAACGGTGTTAAGCAGTCCGGTGTTATCAATTTGCCTATGTGTCCAAAAAGCTTAAGAAAAACCCTTGATTAGATTTAAATACAAGAATTACTTGATATAACAATTGATCAGGGATTAAATTTATTGTGTATTGACAATCAAATAGTCATCCGGTTAAGTATACGAAGTATACTTTGTATACTTCGTATACTTTGTATCCAAAGTATCAACTCTCTGAGTGGATAATAATTTATAAATTAAGCTTCGGGGGACCCGGAGCCTCTGGCCCGGGAGCCCGGCTTATTTCTAATAAAAATTATTAAATCCTAGAATTTGATTAATTATTAAGAAAATTTAGTAAAAGCGAAGCGTCTATTTTCTTAATAGTTAATATTGTTATTTGGGGGGGGGGTACCCTTGTAGGGGGGGCGGAGCCCCGTTACCCTCAGCAGTACTGCTGAGGGTAACTGTTAAATTTAAGAAAAATATAGAATCAAAAGGATTATAGTTTGAGGGGGGGTACCCTTTTAGGGGGGGGCTAGCCCCCGTTACTCCCTCCCTGCAGTACTGCAGGGGAGGGGTAACTTTATTAAAAAAAGGATATATATATATATGGTACCGGTTGACAATTTTATTAAAATCTAGCCTTCTTTTTATTAAAAATAGCCGGTAGGCGTCTATTTAATCCATCCTCCCTCCAGCTGTGCTGGAGGGAGTAGCGAGTAGATTAACTATTTAGGGCCCCGCGCCATTGGCGCGGGGTCCCTCGAAAATATTATTAAATTTAGTAAAATGATAATAATATCATAAATGGTATTATTATCATTGGGGGGGTGCCCTTCCAGGGGGGGGCCGGGGGCCCCGTTACTCCCTTTCCAGCAGTACTGCTGGGCAGGGAGTAACAGTGAAGAAAAGACGCTAGCGTCCACCCCGGACGGGCCATTTTCTGTAAGAAAAAGAGGAAATTTAATAAAAAGGCTAATCTAGTGTTACCAGGAATTATTGTTACCCCGGGGGGGGGGGTACCCTTTTAGGGGGGGCAGAGCCCCGTTACCCTCAGCAGTACTGCTGAGGGTAACTGTTAAATTTAAGAAAAATATAGGATCAAAAGGATTATAGTTTGAGGGGGGGGGGGGGTACCCTTTTAGGGGGGGGCTAGCCCCCGTTACTCCCTCCCTGCAGTACTGCAGGGGAGGGGTAACTTTATTAAAAAGGTATATATATGACACCGGTTGACAATTAAAATATATCACACAGGGTGCATCTGTAGTTTTTATAGAGAAGTAATGAACTCTAATTTTTATTCCAAAAAATTTTTATAAAACAAAAAAAGATATGTTGTGGACTAATTGGTAAGTCAATAAAATTCCTTGGTTTAAAAATAAGTGTTCGAATCACTTCAACATAGTTTTGCACTAAAAATGTATCCCGAATATTTTATAAAATATAGGGTGCAGCAAATTTAATAAAAAAAAAATAAACTAATGTTTCACCTCATCTTTGGGGCTGCTCAAGAAAGGGTCTTAAACCGGAGGAAGATTACAGATCGGGGTAAGTACTGAGTAAGGAGTTTAAATAGCCAAGTAATCGGGGGACCCCACAATAAATTGTGGGGGCCCTATGATGAAAAGGGAACAGGAATTGGCACTAGAATCTAGTGTAAAAACACACTCTTGGCTGTACTGCGTAGCATGTACCCGTGGCAAGCGGGGAATGAGTGTGGAAATCAAGGAATGTTTTTTGAAAGTAATCAATGGATGAAAAGAAGAGAGGTGTAAACAAAAGGAGTACCTTGCAGTACTGCAAATTACTCCTTTACACTTCCCTTGTTAGTACAGCAAGGGAAGTTGTAATACCAATTTTGGGTGAAAAACGGTGTTAAGCAGTCCGGTGTTATCAATTTGCCTATGTGTCCAAAAAGCTTAAGAAAAACCCTTGATTAGATTTAAATACAAGAATTACTTGATATAACAATTGATCAGGGATTAAATTTATTGTGTATTGACAATCAAATAGTCATCCGGTTAAGTATACGAAGTATACTTTGTATACTTCGTATACTTTGTATCCAAAGTATCAACTCTCTGAGTGGATAATAATTTATAAATTAAGCTTCGGGGGACCCGGAGCCTCTGGCCCGGGAGCCCGGCTTATTTCTAATAAAAATTATTAAATCCTAGAATTTGATTAATTATTAAGAAAATTTAGTAAAAGCGAAGCGTCTATTTTCTTAATAGTTAATATTGTTATTTGGGGGGGGGGTACCCTTGTAGGGGGGGCGGAGCCCCGTTACCCTCAGCAGTACTGCTGAGGGTAACTGTTAAATTTAAGAAAAATATAGAATCAAAAGGATTATAGTTTGAGGGGGGGTACCCTTTTAGGGGGGGGCTAGCCCCCGTTACTCCCTCCCTGCAGTACTGCAGGGGAGGGGTAACTTTATTAAAAAAAGGATATATATATATATGGTACCGGTTGACAATTTTATTAAAATCTAGCCTTCTTTTTATTAAAAATAGCCGGTAGGCGTCTATTTAATCCATCCTCCCTCCAGCTGTGCTGGAGGGAGTAGCGAGTAGATTAACTATTTAGGGCCCCGCGCCATTGGCGCGGGGTCCCTCGAAAATATTATTAAATTTAGTAAAATGATAATAATATCATAAATGGTATTATTATCATTGGGGGGGTGCCCTTCCAGGGGGGGGCCGGGGGCCCCGTTACTCCCTTTCCAGCAGTACTGCTGGGCAGGGAGTAACAGTGAAGAAAAGACGCTAGCGTCCACCCCGGACGGGCCATTTTCTGTAAGAAAAAGAGGAAATTTAATAAAAAGGCTAATCTAGTGTTACCAGGAATTATTGTTACCCCGGGGGGGGGGGGTACCCTTTTAGGGGGGGCAGAGCCCCGTTACCCTCAGCAGTACTGCTGAGGGTAACTGTTAAATTTAAGAAAAATATAGGATCAAAAGGATTATAGTTTGAGGGGGGGGGGGGTACCCTTTTAGGGGGGGGCTAGCCCCCGTTACTCCCTCCCTGCAGTACTGCAGGGGAGGGGTAACTTTATTAAAAAGGTATATATATGACACCGGTTGACAATTAAAATATATCACACAGGGTGCATCTGTAGTTTTTATAGAGAAGTAATGAACTCTAATTTTTATTCCAAAAAATTTTTATAAAACAAAAAAAGATATGTTGTGGACTAATTGGTAAGTCAATAAAATTCCTTGGTTTAAAAATAAGTGTTCGAATCACTTCAACATAGTTTTGCACTAAAAATGTATCCCGAATATTTTATAAAATATAGGGTGCAGCAAATTTAATAAAAAAAAAATAAACTAATGTTTCACCTCATCTTTGGGGCTGCTCAAGAAAGGGTCTTAAACCGGAGGAAGATTACAGATCGGGGTAAGTACTGAGTAAGGAGTTTAAATAGCCAAGTAATCGGGGGACCCCACAATAAATTGTGGGGGCCCTATGATGAAAAGGGAACAGGAATTGGCACTAGAATCTAGTGTAAAAACACACTCTTGGCTGTACTGCGTAGCATGTACCCGTGGCAAGCGGGGAATGAGTGTGGAAATCAAGGAATGTTTTTTGAAAGTAATCAATGGATGAAAAGAAGAGAGGTGTAAACAAAAGGAGTACCTTGCAGTACTGCAAATTACTCCTTTACACTTCCCTTGTTAGTACAGCAAGGGAAGTTGTAATACCAATTTTGGGTGAAAAACGGTGTTAAGCAGTCCGGTGTTATCAATTTGCCTATGTGTCCAAAAAGCTTAAGAAAAACCCTTGATTAGATTTAAATACAAGAATTACTTGATATAACAATTGATCAGGGATTAAATTTATTGTGTATTGACAATCAAATAGTCATCCGGTTAAGTATACGAAGTATACTTTGTATACTTCGTATACTTTGTATCCAAAGTATCAACTCTCTGAGTGGATAATAATTTATAAATTAAGCTTCGGGGGACCCGGAGCCTCTGGCCCGGGAGCCCGGCTTATTTCTAATAAAAATTATTAAATCCTAGAATTTGATTAATTATTAAGAAAATTTAGTAAAAGCGAAGCGTCTATTTTCTTAATAGTTAATATTGTTATTTGGGGGGGGGGTACCCTTGTAGGGGGGCGGAGCCCCGTTACCCTCAGCAGTACTGCTGAGGGTAACTGTTAAATTTAAGAAAAATATAGAATCAAAAGGATTATAGTTTGAGGGGGGGTACCCTTTTAGGGGGGGGCTAGCCCCCGTTACTTCCCTCCCTGCAGTACTGCAGGGAGGGGTAACTTTATTAAAAAAAGGATATATATATATATGGTACCGGTTGACAATTTTATTAAAATCTAGCCTTCTTTTTATTAAAAATAGCCGGTAGGCGTCTATTTAATCCATCCTCCCTCCAGCTGTGCTGGAGGGAGTAGCGAGTAGATTAACTATTTAGGGCCCCGCGCCATTGGCGCGGGGTCCCTCGAAAATATTATTAAATTTAGTAAAATGATAATAATATCATAAATGGTATTATTATCATTGGGGGGGTGCCCTTCCAGGGGGGGGCCGGGGGCCCCGTTACTCCCTTTCCAGCAGTACTGCTGGGCAGGGAGTAACAGTGAAGAAAAGACGCTAGCGTCCACCCCGGACGGGCCATTTTCTGTAAGAAAAAGAGGAAATTTAATAAAAAGGCTAATCTAGTGTTACCAGGAATTATTGTTACCCCGGGGGGGGGGGTACCCTTTTAGGGGGGCAGAGCCCCGTTACCCTCAGCAGTACTGCTGAGGGTAACTGTTAAATTTAAGAAAAATATAGGATCAAAAGGATTATAGTTTGAGGGGGGGGGGGGTACCCTTTTAGGGGGGGGCTAGCCCCCGTTACTCCCTCCCTGCAGTACTGCAGGGGAGGGGTAACTTTATTAAAAAGGTATATATATGACACCGGTTGACAATTAAAATATATCACACAGGGTGCATCTGTAGTTTTTATAGAGAAGTAATGAACTCTAATTTTTATTCCAAAAAATTTTTATAAAACAAAAAAAGATATGTTGTGGACTAATTGGTAAGTCAATAAAATTCCTTGGTTTAAAAATAAGTGTTCGAATCACTTCAACATAGTTTTGCACTAAAAATGTATCCCGAATATTTTATAAAATATAGGGTGCAGCAAATTTAATAAAAAAAAAATAAACTAATGTTTCACCTCATCTTTGGGGCTGCTCAAGAAAGGGTCTTAAACCGGAGGAAGATTACAGATCGGGGTAAGTACTGAGTAAGGAGTTTAAATAGCCAAGTAATCGGGGGACCCCACAATAAATTGTGGGGGCCCTATGATGAAAAGGGAACAGGAATTGGCACTAGAATCTAGTGTAAAAACACACTCTTGGCTGTACTGCGTAGCATGTACCCGTGGCAAGCGGGGAATGAGTGTGGAAATCAAGGAATGTTTTTTGAAAGTAATCAATGGATGAAAAGAAGAGAGGTGTAAACAAAAGGAGTACCTTGCAGTACTGCAAATTACTCCTTTACACTTCCCTTGTTAGTACAGCAAGGGAAGTTGTAATACCAATTTTGGGTGAAAAACGGTGTTAAGCAGTCCGGTGTTATCAATTTGCCTATGTGTCCAAAAAGCTTAAGAAAAACCCTTGATTAGATTTAAATACAAGAATTACTTGATATAACAATTGATCAGGGATTAAATTTATTGTGTATTGACAATCAAATAGTCATCCGGTTAAGTATACGAAGTATACTTTGTATACTTCGTATACTTTGTATCCAAAGTATCAACTCTCTGAGTGGATAATAATTTATAAATTAAGCTTCGGGGGACCCGGAGCCTCTGGCCCGGGAGCCCGGCTTATTTCTAATAAAAATTATTAAATCCTAGAATTTGATTAATTATTAAGAAAATTTAGTAAAAGCGAAGCGTCTATTTTCTTAATAGTTAATATTGTTATTTGGGGGGGGGGTACCCTTGTAGGGGGGGCGGAGCCCCGTTACCCTCAGCAGTACTGCTGAGGGTAACTGTTAAATTTAAGAAAAATATAGAATCAAAAGGATTATAGTTTGAGGGGGGTACCCTTTTAGGGGGGGCTAGCCCCCGTTACTCCCTCCCTGCAGTACTGCAGGGGAGGGGTAACTTTATTAAAAAAAGGATATATATATATATGGTACCGGTTGACAATTTTATTAAAATCTAGCCTTCTTTTTATTAAAAATAGCCGGTAGGCGTCTATTTAATCCATCCTCCCTCCAGCTGTGCTGGAGGGAGTAGCGAGTAGATTAACTATTTAGGGCCCCGCGCCATTGGCGCGGGGTCCCTCGAAAATATTATTAAATTTAGTAAAATGATAATAATATCATAAATGGTATTATTATCATTGGGGGGGTGCCCTTCCAGGGGGGGCCGGGGGCCCCGTTACTCCCTTTCCAGCAGTACTGCTGGGCAGGGAGTAACAGTGAAGAAAAGACGCTAGCGTCCACCCCGGACGGGCCATTTTCTGTAAGAAAAAGAGGAAATTTAATAAAAAGGCTAATCTAGTGTTACCAGGAATTATTGTTACCCCGGGGGGGGGGGTACCCTTTTAGGGGGGCAGAGCCCCGTTACCCTCAGCAGTACTGCTGAGGGTAACTGTTAAATTTAAGAAAAATATAGGATCAAAAGGATTATAGTTTGAGGGGGGGGGGGGTACCCTTTTAGGGGGGGGCTAGCCCCCGTTACTCCCTCCCTGCAGTACTGCAGGGGAGGGGTAACTTTATTAAAAAGGTATATATATGACACCGGTTGACAATTAAAATATATCACACAGGGTGCATCTGTAGTTTTTATAGAGAAGTAATGAACTCTAATTTTTATTCCAAAAAATTTTTATAAAACAAAAAAAGATATGTTGTGGACTAATTGGTAAGTCAATAAAATTCCTTGGTTTAAAAATAAGTGTTCGAATCACTTCAACATAGTTTTGCACTAAAAATGTATCCCGAATATTTTATAAAATATAGGGTGCAGCAAATTTAATAAAAAAAAAATAAACTAATGTTTCACCTCATCTTTGGGGCTGCTCAAGAAAGGGTCTTAAACCGGAGGAAGATTACAGATCGGGGTAAGTACTGAGTAAGGAGTTTAAATAGCCAAGTAATCGGGGGACCCCACAATAAATTGTGGGGGCCCTATGATGAAAAGGGAACAGGAATTGGCACTAGAATCTAGTGTAAAAACACACTCTTGGCTGTACTGCGTAGCATGTACCCGTGGCAAGCGGGGAATGAGTGTGGAAATCAAGGAATGTTTTTTGAAAGTAATCAATGGATGAAAAGAAGAGAGGTGTAAACAAAAGGAGTACCTTGCAGTACTGCAAATTACTCCTTTACACTTCCCTTGTTAGTACAGCAAGGGAAGTTGTAATACCAATTTTGGGTGAAAAACGGTGTTAAGCAGTCCGGTGTTATCAATTTGCCTATGTGTCCAAAAAGCTTAAGAAAAACCCTTGATTAGATTTAAATACAAGAATTACTTGATATAACAATTGATCAGGGATTAAATTTATTGTGTATTGACAATCAAATAGTCATCCGGTTAAGTATACGAAGTATACTTTGTATACTTCGTATACTTTGTATCCAAAGTATCAACTCTCTGAGTGGATAATAATTTATAAATTAAGCTTCGGGGGACCCGGAGCCTCTGGCCCGGGAGCCCGGCTTATTTCTAATAAAAATTATTAAATCCTAGAATTTGATTAATTATTAAGAAAATTTAGTAAAAGCGAAGCGTCTATTTTCTTAATAGTTAATATTGTTATTTGGGGGGGGGGGTACCCTTGTAGGGGGGGCGGAGCCCCGTTACCCTCAGCAGTACTGCTGAGGGTAACTGTTAAATTTAAGAAAAATATAGAATCAAAAGGATTATAGTTTGAGGGGGGGTACCCTTTTAGGGGGGGGCTAGCCCCCGTTACTCCCTCCCTGCAGTACTGCAGGGGAGGGGTAACTTTATTAAAAAAAGGATATATATATATATGGTACCGGTTGACAATTTTATTAAAATCTAGCCTTCTTTTTATTAAAAATAGCCGGTAGGCGTCTATTTAATCCATCCTCCCTCCAGCTGTGCTGGAGGGAGTAGCGAGTAGATTAACTATTTAGGGCCCCGCGCCATTGGCGCGGGGTCCCTCGAAAATATTATTAAATTTAGTAAAATGATAATAATATCATAAATGGTATTATTATCATTGGGGGGGTGCCCTTCCAGGGGGGGGCCGGGGGCCCCGTTACTCCCTTTCCAGCAGTACTGCTGGGCAGGGAGTAACAGTGAAGAAAAGACGCTAGCGTCCACCCCGGACGGGCCATTTTCTGTAAGAAAAAGAGGAAATTTAATAAAAAGGCTAATCTAGTGTTACCAGGAATTATTGTTACCCCGGGGGGGGGGGTACCCTTTTAGGGGGGGCAGAGCCCCGTTACCCTCAGCAGTACTGCTGAGGGTAACTGTTAAATTTAAGAAAAATATAGGATCAAAAGGATTATAGTTTGAGGGGGGGGGGGGGTACCCTTTTAGGGGGGGCTAGCCCCCGTTACTCCCTCCCTGCAGTACTGCAGGGGAGGGGTAACTTTATTAAAAAGGTATATATATGACACCGGTTGACAATTAAAATATATCACACAGGGTGCATCTGTAGTTTTTATAGAGAAGTAATGAACTCTAATTTTTATTCCAAAAAATTTTTATAAAACAAAAAAAGATATGTTGTGGACTAATTGGTAAGTCAATAAAATTCCTTGGTTTAAAAATAAGTGTTCGAATCACTTCAACATAGTTTTGCACTAAAAATGTATCCCGAATATTTTATAAAATATAGGGTGCAGCAAATTTAATAAAAAAAAAATAAACTAATGTTTCACCTCATCTTTGGGGCTGCTCAAGAAAGGGTCTTAAACCGGAGGAAGATTACAGATCGGGGTAAGTACTGAGTAAGGAGTTTAAATAGCCAAGTAATCGGGGGACCCCACAATAAATTGTGGGGGCCCTATGATGAAAAGGGAACAGGAATTGGCACTAGAATCTAGTGTAAAAACACACTCTTGGCTGTACTGCGTAGCATGTACCCGTGGCAAGCGGGGAATGAGTGTGGAAATCAAGGAATGTTTTTTGAAAGTAATCAATGGATGAAAAGAAGAGAGGTGTAAACAAAAGGAGTACCTTGCAGTACTGCAAATTACTCCTTTACACTTCCCTTGTTAGTACAGCAAGGGAAGTTGTAATACCAATTTTGGGTGAAAAACGGTGTTAAGCAGTCCGGTGTTATCAATTTGCCTATGTGTCCAAAAAGCTTAAGAAAAACCCTTGATTAGATTTAAATACAAGAATTACTTGATATAACAATTGATCAGGGATTAAATTTATTGTGTATTGACAATCAAATAGTCATCCGGTTAAGTATACGAAGTATACTTTGTATACTTCGTATACTTTGTATCCAAAGTATCAACTCTCTGAGTGGATAATAATTTATAAATTAAGCTTCGGGGACCCGGAGCCTCTGGCCCGGGAGCCCGGCTTATTTCTAATAAAAATTATTAAATCCTAGAATTTGATTAATTATTAAGAAAATTTAGTAAAAGCGAAGCGTCTATTTTCTTAATAGTTAATATTGTTATTTGGGGGGGGGGTACCCTTGTAGGGGGGGCGGAGCCCCGTTACCCTCAGCAGTACTGCTGAGGGTAACTGTTAAATTTAAGAAAAATATAGAATCAAAAGGATTATAGTTTGAGGGGGGGTACCCTTTTAGGGGGGGCTAGCCCCCGTTACTCCCTCCCTGCAGTACTGCAGGGGAGGGGTAACTTTATTAAAAAAAGGATATATATATATATGGTACCGGTTGACAATTTTATTAAAATCTAGCCTTCTTTTTATTAAAAATAGCCGGTAGGCGTCTATTTAATCCATCCTCCCTCCAGCTGTGCTGGAGGGAGTAGCGAGTAGATTAACTATTTAGGGCCCCGCGCCATTGGCGCGGGGTCCCTCGAAAATATTATTAAATTTAGTAAAATGATAATAATATCATAAATGGTATTATTATCATTGGGGGGTGCCCTTCCAGGGGGGGGCCGGGGGCCCCGTTACTCCCTTTCCAGCAGTACTGCTGGGCAGGGAGTAACAGTGAAGAAAAGACGCTAGCGTCCACCCCGGACGGGCCATTTTCTGTAAGAAAAAGAGGAAATTTAATAAAAAGGCTAATCTAGTGTTACCAGGAATTATTGTTACCCCGGGGGGGGGGGTACCCTTTTAGGGGGGCAGAGCCCCGTTACCCTCAGCAGTACTGCTGAGGGTAACTGTTAAATTTAAGAAAAATATAGGATCAAAAGGATTATAGTTTGAGGGGGGGGGGGTACCCTTTTAGGGGGGGCTAGCCCCCGTTACTCCCTCCCTGCAGTACTGCAGGGGAGGGGTAACTTTATTAAAAAGGTATATATATGACACCGGTTGACAATTAAAATATATCACACAGGGTGCATCTGTAGTTTTTATAGAGAAGTAATGAACTCTAATTTTTATTCCAAAAATTTTTATAAAACAAAAAAAGATATGTTGTGGACTAATTGGTAAGTCAATAAAATTCCTTGGTTTAAAAATAAGTGTTCGAATCACTTCAACATAGTTTTGCACTAAAAATGTATCCCGAATATTTTATAAAATATAGGGTGCAGCAAATTTAATAAAAAAAAATAAACTAATGTTTCACCTCATCTTTGGGGCTGCTCAAGAAAGGGTCTTAAACCGGAGGAAGATTACAGATCGGGGTAAGTACTGAGTAAGGAGTTTAAATAGCCAAGTAATCGGGGGACCCCACAATAAATTGTGGGGGCCTATGATGAAAAGGGAACAGGAATTGGCACTAGAATCTAGTGTAAAAACACACTCTTGGCTGTACTGCGTAGCATGTACCCGTGGCAAGCGGGGAATGAGTGTGGAAATCAAGGAATGTTTTTTGAAAGTAATCAATGGATGAAAAGAAGAGAGGTGTAAACAAAAGGAGTACCTTGCAGTACTGCAATTAC
>NW_026944424.1:35000-37500 GCF_033458365.1 Neurospora hispaniola | reverse complement strand
ACCGTCCGATCCCTAATCGGCATAGTTTATGGTTAAGACTACGACGGTATCTGATCGTCTTCGATCCCCTAACTTTCGTTCCTGATTAATGAAAACATCCTTGGCAAATGCTTTCGCAGTAGTTAGTCTTCAATAAATCCAAGAATTTCACCTCTGACAATTGAATACTGATGCCCCGACTGTCCCTATTAATCATTACGGCGGTCCTAGAAACCAACAAAATAGAACCACACGTCCTATTCTATTATTCCATGCTAGTACATTCGAGCATAGGCCTTCTTTGAGCGATCTGATTTGTTCACGGTAAAAGTCCTGGTTCCCCGACACACCCAGTGAAGGGCATGCGGTTCTCCAGGAAAAAAGGCCCGACCCAGTCAGTGCACGCGGTGAGGCGGACCGACGGGCCGAGCCCAAGGTTCAACTACGAGCTTTTTAACCTCAACAACTTTAATATACGCTATTGGAGCTGGAATTACCGCGGCTGCTGGCACCAGACTTGCCCTCCAATTGTTCCTCGTTAAGGGATTTAAATTGTACTCATTCCAATTACAAGACCCAAAAGAGCCCTGTATCAGTATTTATTGTCACTACCTCCCCGTGTCGGGATTGGGTAATTTGCGCGCCTGCTGCCTTCCTTGGATGTAGTAGCCGTTTCTCAGGCTCCTTCTCCGGGGTCGAGCCCTAACCCTCCGTTACCCGTTGTCACCATGGCTGGCCAAGACCCAGCCGTCGAAAGTTGATAGGGCAGAAATTTGAATGAACCATCGCCAGCGCAAGGCCATGCGATTCGAGAAGTTATTATGAATCACCAGTTAGCCCCGAAGGGCATTGGTTTTTAATCTAATAAATACACCCCTTCCGAAGTCGGGTTTTTAGCATGTATTAGCTCTAGAATTACCACGGTTATCCATGTAGTAAGGTACTATCAAATAAACTATAACTGATTTAATGAGCCATTCGCAGTTTCGCGGTTTAATTGCTTAAACTTAGACATGCATGGCTTAATCTTTGAGACAAGCATATGACTACTGGCAGAATCAACCAGGTAACTATCGTGCGCCTGGAAAGGCCAACCGCTCGCAAGCGAGCGGAAGAGTTCACAAAGTTACGAAGGTAGGCGGTCCGAAGCTCGTACGGCAGGGCCGAACTTGCCTCGAGACACGCATCTGCTTTCCCCTCCTGAATTCCCCAGAGCGCGGTCGGCAGGAGGACGGGAGAGCGCAGAGCGCCTCTCGCACACCGCCTATGCGCCCCAAGAGGAGGCCCAGCACAGAAGGTTCTGCCCGAAGGCTTCCCCAGCTGGCCGGTACCCCGGCGGCTTGTAGATAAGTTTGGCCAGCGGCCAGTCATCCACAGAGCCCACCCCTCGGCGCTTATGGGGTACTCCCTAGCGCCTGCAGGATCTTCTCAGATGCCGCCCGGCAGAGGCAGAGCCCTTGCTGGAACGGTGCTGAGGTGGCTCGCGCTGTTAACGTTGACTCCCCGGCAGACCGTAGGGAGCCACGCGATAACAACACTCCATAAACTGGAACTTGGTTTCCTTTGCAGGTTACCGCGGGAAGGTGCCTAGGCCACAGGCCAGAGCAGCCCTCCCGCAGAAGGTTTCCAGGCGGGGCAGGCCCTGTACGTCCTTGCCCACACCTGTAAGAGGGAGCCGGAGGCAGGGACGACCGAGCAGTCTTACCGCTCGCTCTTTCCCATTGCTCTCCGCCGCTCCTTCTTGTATACCCTCCGACCTCGAGTCTGGGGAAGGTGCGGCCCGACGGTCTGAGTCGCGACTTTCCAATTCCCGCGAAATTCCCCAGTATGGGAAATTTTAAAAATCGACTCACGGCCACCCAGCCACCCAGCTGGGTCGCACCTTCTCAGGAATCTCGCTCCAAGTTCACAAAGACCACGCCTTCCTCGTCAAGTCGGTCGCGCCTTCCTTGCCTACCCGGTCATTCTTGCCTACCCTGCACTCGGTAAGCGCCACCCGCCCACGACTTTTTCTTTTCAACTTGAATTTTACCTTCCTTATACGGGCCGGTCGTACCTACCCTGTAGTTCTTACCTACCCTACACTTAATCAGCACTACCCAATAGCACTTTTCCTTTTTAAAAGCTCGGCTAATAAAGGTCGGTTGCGCCTTCCTTACCTACCCGGTCGTTCTTGCCTACCCTGCACTCGGTCAGTACCACCCTTTCAAACTGCCTTTCCCTTTCCAACCTTCTCAACCTCGGCCGCGCCTTTCTTGTAAAAAGCGGACGTACCTACCCTGTAGCTACTATTCAACCTACGTTCTTACAAAGTAACAAACTAACTACTATTAATTTTTTTTGTATAATACACAATATATAACAACTATACCAAAACTATCTATCGTACTCTTATCTTTTACTATATTACCTTTACCTACTTTACTTTTTAAAATTAAACATTAACCCTAATATATCCTCCTTACCTTTTATTACTAAAGCCGCCCGCTTTATACCCTACCGACTCTACCAACTTCCTATA
>NW_026944423.1:0-49949 GCF_033458365.1 Neurospora hispaniola | reverse complement strand
AGAGCCCTAACCCTAACCCTAACCCTAACCCTAACCCTAACCCTAACCCTAACCCTAACCCTAACCCTAACCCTAACCCTAACCCTAACCCTAACCCTAACCCTAACCCTAACCCTAACCCTAACCCTAACCCTAACCCTAACCCTAACCCTAACCCTAACCCTAACCCTAACCCTAACCCTAACCCTAACCCTAACCCTGACCCTAACCCTAACCCTAACCCTAACCCTAACCCTTTGGCCGTTCCCTCTCTGCTACTCTTTAGTTTTACTATCTTATTCAAATCGACTTCTTTTGGCCCAGCCCTGCCTGTGCCTAGAATCGTGCTATTATAATAGCCTCCTTTATTTATATTGACTTTAGAAGTTAGAAATTAAAGTCTAATATTATTAGAATTTTAATATAGTTTAATATAGTTAGGTATAGGACGGCGTTAGTAATTAGACTATAGAATATAATTTTAATAGTAGGTAATTATTTCTATTAAGTACACTCTTTAATAATAAGTATTATTTAAATTAAAAAAATTTCCAAGTAATTACTTATATTTATTATTTAATAATACTTAAATCTAGTTTATTCCAATTGTATAGTTCTAAATAGCCGGTTACCTATGTCTATCCCTCCCCTCCCAGTGAATTTATTCTCCGACATCCTCAAGGCTAGCAAATAGAACTTACTATCTTTCCTTAAGAGCCGTCCCAATTTATACCCTATACCTATAGCCTCCACCTATATAACCCCCGCGACTACTACAAAGTGGATATCCCTCCCTTCATCTATAGTACGTATACGCTTACGAAACTCTAATACTATCTTCCTATTATTTACTACCGAGTCTATTAAGATAATTGTGTATTAATTAGATAAGTAGTAAGGCTTAACATCCTCCGGTGTTTTAGCGTACAAGAACATAGCGAGCGGAAAGGCTTCGTTGACGCCAAAAGCCATGGGCTCTCCGCCCCTCATTAAGGCAACGATGGTTGTGTCTTGTTCGCGGAGGAGGCGATGGCCGGTGGTAGCGTGTCCTTGGACGTGAGGGATTGAGTACTCTTCCAGGCCTATAAGAGACGTAATCAACTCCGTGGCTAGGTACCAGCTAATGCGACGATGCGCTTCTCTCAACGCTGGACCAGAGATGTTAGCGTCGCGGGTTGGGGTCATCAGGACCCTGGCGGACGGGCGGTTGCTAGTATGCAAAAGGTTGGAGGGCGGGCCGTCGAAAAGGGATTGATTGAATGGGTCGGTTGGATCAGAGAGGTCGACCACAGGAAGCCGGACAGTGTCGAGACGGGGAGTGACGGTGTACGGGAGGAGGGTTTGACGGAGATTGTGACTGTGTGGTGCGTCGTTAGTGTTGACATGTTCAATGGCTATGGAGAGAGCGTCCTCCATCGACTTGCTTCTAGTCAGTTCCTCGCCCACGACTACAACGCCTTCGTCAGCAGCCCGGAGCATTGGTAGGTCCAGCGGGCCGTCTCCAAAAGCCACCACACGAAGGTTATGAGGAGGACCTCGCAAACGGTTGGCAACGCCTTCTTTGGATTTGGCAGTGATGATCAACTTCTCGCGAATGTCCCCGCCGCCAATAATCTCGATGTGCCTTCCCAAGTCTTCTTTCTCCATCACAAGCTCCCATACCCGGCGTAGCCCGCAAGTCACCACCACAGCCATGACGTGCTCGTGCTTTCGGACACGGCGCAGTATAGACAGGAACTCGGGATACAGAGTGGTCTCCTTCGCAACATCATGGCAGACCCTCTCGAAATCTCTGTGGGTGTCACTGTACAACATGGCTACCTGGCGGAAAGCCTCATAGCTGTAGCCGTGCTCGCGGAATATCTTTTCGGCCGGGGTCAGCTCGTCCTTGCCAATGGGTCTACTGGATTGACGCTCCCAAAAGTCTCTGCCGGTATCCTTGGCAGTCAGCGTCTTGTCTGCGTCAAATACCAGGGCCGTGGTCACCCTGGTATCGCGGCAAGCCGTGACGTTGGCTAGCATCTCATCCACTGCGGCCAGTACTCGTATGTGGTTGCAGTGTTCCGATTCCGTGCGGAACTCGTGGAGCTTGTGTGATATCTCGGATGCCAAATGTTTTGCCGGCGTGTCATATTTGAGACCTTCAAAGTGAATTCCCAAAATCTTTGCCAAGGTATCCAGCTGCCGCATTTCCTCCTCTTGCCATTTGTGCAGGTGTCCAGGTGTCACTGCCTCGCGCTGCCTGACCTGGTCGCGTTGTCGACGACGGCAAAGCGTTTCCGCGGCCACTTGAAGGTAGATGATATGTGTGAACGTATCTTGGTCGTCTTTTGTCCAGACCACCGTTCCCTGCTCGCTACCCTTGGGCCAAAACATGTAATGCCCGGCAACAACACCGGCCAGGCCCGACCTTTGGCACTCGTCACGGATCTGGGCGATGGCGAGCTCGCGGTACCGAGTTTTCTCTTCTTCGGTCAAGGCAATGAAGTCGCCCAGTCCACGGTTTGGGCCCATCAGAGAGGCAATGACTGAAGAGCCTTCGTAGACGGAGAACATATTGCTTGGGACTGCCCGTGAAAGGTGTTCGAGGACGGTCGACTTGCCGGAACCCGGGAGGCCATAGATGCCGACAATGATAGGCTTGGAGGGAGTTGGAGGCGCAGCGACTGTTGTCGGGGACTGATCAGCTTCGGAACACATCATGACAAGAGCTGCGTGTCTAGAGACGGGTGGAGAAGTAGTGAATGTTAAGGTTGAAAGGCTTTCTTGGGGATGGTGGAAGTGGTTGAGAAAACGATAGCAAGGCACACGGGGTGGTGGTGTTAAATACCTGTGCTTGTCCAGATATCTCCATGTTCGCATCGTCACGACTAATTCCCGTTGTTTCTTTTCCTCAGGCGCCCCTGACTGTTTGCTGCTTCACTGGCACTGACAGAGTTACTGTGCGCAAGGAATATCCGGGTTTTTCCTTGAGAGACTCCAGCAGCGGTGCCGTATGGTGTATGCGCGGAGGCCTACTGTTTGGAAATCATGGTGCTTTATAGCTGTTTTATTCGCGTTGACATGTGTGCTGTACATGTAGGTGGCGTGTTTGATGATTGCTGAGGTACCTTAGGCCGTGGTCCGGCGTGGTTGTCCGTCGGTGTGCCATGTCTGGGCTGCTTTCGTTGTACTTTCCGATCACAATGTACGGGGCGGCTGCCCGGTGGCGGAATGCAAGTGCCCGTCCCCAACCCCGCTAGAAAAACGGGCGGCACCATCAAGGTTCAGTTTCTGTCCCGCGGCATTCGTCACTCAATCGCGTGTTTGGTCTGTTGACTCTCAGCTCCTTACCATATAGCCACTTTCTCTTCAACCTTGCTGCATCACCAAATCGACAACAGAATCTCCCGTCGACTGTCGGTCACGGCCTCACCACGTAAGCGTCATCTTCTTCCGACGTTTTCCTCCGCCCTTCCACGATGATAACAGTGTAATAGAACATACCTAATCAACCCTGTCGCGTGCTCGTGTATGCTCAAGAACTGGCTCGACAAATCGTGCCCGACCATCCGCGCGACACCGACAAACACTTCGGCCATCCGCCGCAGACCCGACAAACAATGCGCCAGCCCACTCGTACAGCCCTGGACCGCCTCCTCCACCGCCTCCTCAATAGATGGCACGCCGTCCTCTCTCTGCCCTGCCAATCCCCACCGACTTGGTACCGCGCCCGACTCATCGAAGAGCTGCGCGAGCTGCGCTCTGCTACTACCACTGTCAGCCGACTTAGCGAGACTGCCGACGTCTTTTTCTCCATAAGCCGTGCTCGACACGACGGCTTCCCCGTGCGCAGACTTCCTCCTCTTTCCTTGGCGCGTCATACTGCACCCCTGATCTACATGGTCGCCAAATACACATTGAGGTGGGGGTTCTATAGGACAGCCGCGAGGTTGTGTGGAGCGAAGGAATGGAAGGGGGTGAGGGAAGTAATCAACCCGGCGAAGGACCACAAGTTGGGGGAGGTGTCGGCACGTCACAGCATTGATCCAGACAAGTTCCGTAACACTGGGAAGATGCTGCGGAGGGTGTGGCCATTGCTGCCCTAGGCTTCTAGACTTCTAGTGTTTGCGACAAAGCAGCTCGCTGTTAAGACGAGCGACAGTTAACCTTCGACGAACAGCTGACGCTGTGCCGTCGTAGATTATATCACAAACATCTTCTCAAACCCTACCGTCTCCCACTTCCACCCGTTTGTATCAAGCGTCACGTTCGTCCCCACCGTCTTACCTCCCTTCAAGCTCCCTGCCTCAACTCTTCCGCCCCCAACCGGTCTCTGCAAGTGATCATCACCAGCAAGCACGGTGAAATTTGCCAGAGGCAGGTCCCAGCCATTGCGGGTGGCTACGCTGGGCGAACCAAAGAACTGGGCATCGATCTTGGACTTCTTGATTGATAGATGGAAGTACCCGCGGTAGTACCCTTCTTGCCATTGCAACTCTGGATTGTTGTCGACCTTGGTCTTGGTCGCCTTTTGTACGGTGGCAATGGTACCGCTGGAGCCGGAAGAGGTGACGGCTGTTCCTGCGAACTCGACGCCGATGGCTCCCGAGCCGGTGGCGGCATCATAGGGCTTTGTGCCAAGCCAGGCGAGGTCAGAAACCTACAAAAGACTGTTAGTGTCGGAGGAGGTAATGGGAAAATAGTACTTACCCAGTTCTGGTGACTGTCGCCGGACAGAAAGACGTTGTCTGAGATGTTGTTGTCGTACAAATGCTGAAGGGTGCGGTTCCTGCTGGCGACGTACCCCTAAAGCCGCATGTTAGATGCAGTTGAAGTTCGATATAACGAAGAGACGCTTACACTCCAATTATCGGTCCCTGTCAGTTCTCCTTTGGAGTCAAGAATCCTCGAAAACACGATCTGGTTCCCCACCACTCTCCACGTTGCCGCTCTCTGCTTACTTTCGCTCAACTGCCTAAAGAACCACTTCTCTTGGCGGCCTCCCATTAGCGTTCTCGAAGGATCATCCCTAATCGCCTCGATATAGGCATCATTGTTCCCTGTACTGGTGATACTTCGATCGTAGTTACGAGTATCGATGATGATAAGATCCAACAGCTTGCCCAACTTGAAGTTGCGCCAGATCCGCAAGTTATCGTCGAGGTCTACCTGGCGGATCGGCATCCACTCAAAGTAGGCGCGCACAGCGTTGATCTTGCGCGTATCGACACTGATGGAGGGACCGTCATTCCTAAAGGAGGCTTCGGTGTTGTTAAGCGCGGAGAAGCCGTCCCGGTAGCCATTGTTGGCAAATTCTATACGGTCAGGGTGGTTAGAGGTTGTACAGAGCACGGCATGCAACGGGACTTACCGTGGTCATCCCAGGTGGGAATCCACGCATAGTTCTGGGCCAAAAGCTGCAGGTCGTTGTCTGTTCGGTACTGTCCATGGCGTGTCCGATAGTCGTACAGAGTGAACAGCTTGTTTGCGGGCTTGTGTGCTCTCGGACCGCTTGAAGCATCTTCATATATGTAGTCGCCGAGATGGACCACATAGTCATGCTTGTCTTTCCGGGCAGCATTGCCGTAAACGTTGAAGAAGCCCTTGGCTAGTAGATAACAGGTTAGCAATTATGAACAAAGGGCACCTAGACAATCCCATCTTCCCTGTCCGCTAGGACGCACCATGGTTTGAGCAAGAGAAGACAGCTAGCTTGACCTCGTCGACCTCGTCATTCTCGGCCGGAGCAGTCTTTGTTTTCCCCACAGGGCTAGAATTGTTGGAGCCGCAGACGTTGAACTGGTAGTTGTAAAGCGTCCAAGGCTTCAAGCCGTGAGCTTCGACCTGATCGCTGTCAGCGGCTTGCTCATCCAGTTAATCTGAGGGGCGAACCAACCTTGACTGTGAAGTCGATATCACTCGTTGTGTACGCCTTCCCGCTGCGTCCTAGTGGGCCCTTCACAGTCCCGTTGTGTCCCTTCTGCAACTCCCATATCTTCCACTCGATACAAATAGGATTCGCGTCTGCCTTGACGTACTTCTCCGTTTCATGGCTGTAGAGCTCGACCGTCCCCGCCACGGTTACATTGCTCCTATCCGACTCAGCAGTGGGCGCTACGCGAGTCCAGAGAATCACGGAGTTGGGGTAAGGGTCTCCCGAAGCAACTCCGTGAGTAAAGTTCAACTCCGAGGGTTGATAAGCCACAGACGAGCGTTTCAACGTGCGGGAAGTGATGAGGGGAAGGGAGAGGCCGAGGTTGACGTGTGACGAGCGGGCGGATGGGGATTGGTAGTTGAGGTTGCCTTCGAAAGAGGCGGACGCAAGACGGAAAAGAGCCCCGATGCCAAAAAGGAACCCGAGATTTGGATACATCATGAACCAAGGAAGGCGATCTGAGAAGCGGCTAGCGGTCACAGGCTCGACGTGAGAATTCGGCGTGGGCGGTGATGGGTTTTATCATCTTCTGCTGTCCCTGAAGTCTACACTTCAATCTCAATAGAATCTAGAGAAGTTACACCAAACCAAAAGCGGAATGAACAGGGTAAGGTCTGGTGTGCCCGAGCACGCAATCGGATGCCATAACAACACGTATTTCCGGTAGCGGGCGAGAAACAACGTTCACAGCGGTCAAACCATGGCGGATGGCTTCATCCGCATCTCGGCGGGAAAGTGATCACCATTACCCTTTTTCTCGCGAACGCATGTTCGGGTACGCCAGCGGGCCGCTCGAACGTCACATTGGCGGACCGGGTTGATATTTCGAATCGCTGAAGAACGTGGTGGTCCAGGATAGCATTGCTTCGTTACACTGACTGTAACCCGCAACCCGCGTGCCCCAGGAACGAGACATCACTGGCTGGCCTGAGAACCGATGTGTTCATTGAAATCATGGTTTGGGGTTGGCGAGGACGATGCGGGTTCTGTGAGCAGGTCCAGGGTACGATGGTGTAGAGGTACAGGTGACGACCTAATCACTGCATGAGGTTTATTGCGGGGCCATCTCGCAGGATCCATGGCGGGACGCGGGAGTTTGAGAGCGGGGAATTTGTACCTCTATGGTACAAAGTTGGACGTTAGCAGAACCAGCATCGATATTGGAACACTTGAAATTCTTTGACAAAGACGCACTTTATGGAAATAAATCAGCGGATCTAGGTCGATTGGTACCCACGGGAACTCTAACCAGTCGGATTAAACCAATTACAATGCTCCCAAAGCAGGTTGTACTTTGTACACATTGGTTCATCATTAACTGAACGCCGCCAACGTTTACCGATTCCCTGTCCTGTCGTCCAGCCCACGTACTAGTAGGCAGCATCGTTGCCAGCCGACAGTTTGGGAAACAACCAACAACAACCATGGGGTGTACATTGCAATGGGACCTACCTACCTACATAGGTGCATACTTCAAGGCTACATCTGAACTGCAGTCGATGCCAAAGGTTCGAAAAATAAACGCTCATCAAGACCCGATGACGTCAGACTGTGATCGATGCTGATGCGCCGCTACACGTACGCAACTGGTGTTCAACACTAGAAACCTTGGACGGGAGTAGCATCCGAATCAGTTCGGCTGGCTCCTATCACCACTCCACCATGGACTCATCTGGTGTCGTTGAAATGATGGTTTCGTCGATGTCAAGATGATATCAGATGTCCATCAAGCTCGCATCTCTCTTGTTGGAGATGGAGCGGGAGGGACCAACATGGTACCTGCCTACCGCGTGGTATATAGATAACCAAGTCGGGAGCGGGTCATCACCATTCACCTCTCGCCTTCCCAGGAACTTTGGTGGAACACTCAGCTCCATTGTGTCAGACAAGCACTTGCCGCTGCTGCCCATTCCCGCTAGCTCGATATCCAAGAAGACTTCAATATGGTCATGTACAAGCCAGGTCAGACTGTCCGCTACAAGCCCGTGGGAGGTAAGTTTTCATTTACGTGGCTTATCATCTTTTATGCCATCCACTGATATCTTGCATCGAAAAGGGCCTGACTCGCACACCTCGGAGAGTGTGGGCAAAGTGAAGGACGTTTTGACCGAGCCCGGTCACCAAGCCGGCCGCAATGTCAATGCCAGCCCAGAGAACCCGAGATATGAGGTATGTTCAGTCGTCTTACCGGAAAGTAGCTGGCCACTGAGCGGTCTGATCATTGGTTCTGACAATGATGTGTATGGGGTATAGATCCAGAACTTGAACACTGGCAAGTCGACCACCATTTACGAGGCCAACATCCTGGGACCCGCGCAATAGAGGGTTATACCTCTAGAACACTACAATTGTTTCTTCCGTCTTCACTTTGAAGGAGGCTTCCCCTACAAGGTTGAGGCAGTGCATACTGACCAGCCTCAACACCGGCCCGCAAATTCGAACCGGACGAGTCGGGATGGAAAATCTACGCCTAATGTTCCACCTTTTCCAGCAATTTCTCATGTTCGGTAGATGTATGAACTTGTGTTGAGTACCTGCTCGATCATTTACTTGTGGCACAAGGCCCATTTCTTGGCAACTTCCATATCTAGGTACATAATCTAATTACTGCTGTACATTCGGTGTTGGGCATGTCATGACTAGGGTATAATAGACGATCATCCTTTGCCTCGTCCAACCTATCAAATTAAAGCGGTCAAGCCAGGATAAGTGTCTTACTTTCACAACCATAAAAGAAACCTTTCCTCTGTTCGTAACCAATACAAACACCTACTCTCCTCCAAGTATCTGCGGATCCGGGATTTCTTTGAAGCAACAACATCGCCAACTCTCCGAGCTCAAGGCACATGAGCTCCGTTTCCTCCCCGTCTGCCAAAGCCACACTGTCACTCTTTTTATTCGCCAAGTAAGCGCCAGAAGGCGGAACGAGATAATCCAGCTGCCCCACCACCTCCCCACCATGGGCGTCTTTGGAGACTATGCGACCATCATCGTGGTTCCTCGAATGTAGATCGCGGCCGGGAAACTCTTCAAAGTTGAAGCCGACGCGATCACCGCGTTTCCATTCGATGGCTTCCCACGATACGGCGCACGAGCTTTCGGAAATGAAGCGGCGGAAGCGACCCTTTATCTCGATCTGCTTGACAGTGCGGCCTTGTTGCTCAACCAACTTACTGCGAAGGCGAGGGTCGGTGATGACTTGCTGGTTAAGGGTGGCGGTTGGCATTACGGCGGTGTGGTCAAAACTGAATTGACGGACTCCCAAGAACTGAAAGTGTGGCGACTGCCTAAATGCATGTCTCATTTTTGTGTTGACGCATAGCGGCAATGAAGCCCACGACCATGATGGCGCAACGTCTTGATGACTCCCCTTTGAATCCACAGCGCTTGCAACCGACCACGACAAGTGTCTAGCTAGATCTTCTCGCCACAACCCTGCCAAGTATTGCTCGCCGACACGTGTTTTATCACCTCCGTCCATCTTGGCTTCAAGAAACCGGACGGCCAGGCCCGATATGGCAAGGAAACGATCGGCAGAGTGCGCGAGGTCGCGCCGCGTGTAGGCTTCAACAATATCGAGCCATTCCTGATCAATGCTCTGGAAGTCACCAATACGACAGACATCAAGGAACCGTTGTGGTGGACTCCATGATTGGTCCTCTGAGGTACAAGCAGGCGAAGGGAGGTCAAGGGGCGAAGACTCGACGGTTTGGTGCTCGGGGCAGGACCAATACCAGCGTTGACCGGTCCAGTAGAGAATTCTGGGAGAAAGACGCTCTTCTTGGAGGGTCCAGGCACGCTGCGATGCTGGAGGGTCGAGGCGGACTTCGTGGAGGGGTTTTTGCGTGTTATAGAGGAAGTGGTTCCGCAGTTTACAGGGCTTCGGTTCTTGTAGCCACGCAAGACGGTCGTATAACATGGGTTCGGTTGCTTTTGTGCTCGAAGAGGCCAGCAGGGTAAATGCGGCGTTCCCGTAGACTTCGTGCATCAGGGAAGCCTCGGTGTCCCAATCGGTGCCTTTGGGGATACATACATTGTCGATCCAAATGTACTTGAAATCCAGTTCCTGGGTGATAGCGATGGCATCTTGCATGGTTTCTGGCAAAATCGATCGAGGAAATGGATTTGTGCGTTCTGGTGCGGGCACGCCATTGACTGTTTTGGTAGAGGCACCCTTGATCCTGGCCCACTCTTCCGCCGGCATTGTGGTGGGATCTCCCCAAGAGTAGCTGAGGACGACATAGGGAACCAAATGATCAGGACCCGGGACCACTCGGACGTTTCCGTCGCCTAGAATCTCCAGCAGCCACGACGGATTCCTGCTGTTCCAACGGTATCGAGACGAGCACTGGTGGTTGTTATGACAGTTGCTGACGACTTGACGTAGCTCTTCAAAGTTGGGCCGAAGCCTGGAGGCTGCGGAAGGTGCTTTGGTCTTCTTTCCGACAGCAAGGCATGGCTTCTGACTGAGGACGACCGTTGCAGAAAATAAAGGAATCCCGGATCCTTTCTCAATGGTAACCTGGAGACTGTCGCCTCCAGGCCGTATGTCTAGAGCTACCTGGACTGGCCACTGGTTATCCGTGTGTCGTAAGCGTTCAGCATCCCGGCCGGTGATCTGATCTAATAGGAGAGCACGGCGGACAATTTGGCAGGCGTCGCAGTTGGAAATCCTTGCGCACAGATCGAGCTCGACGTAGCTGTTGTGGACAATGCGCTTGGGAGAGATGCCCTTGTGGTTTGGGTCCTTCCTCCGCTCAGCCTCTGCCCAGCGAAGGAGGTAAGTAATCTGGTCACATCCGCGGCACTGTAGTTGGCCATGTCCGTTGGTCTTGACGCGTAGTAGATCTTGTGCGTGTGGTGATGGAACGCGATGGTAGGCATGGTGTTGATAATGTGCTTCTTGCGTGCTGGTACAATGGCGGGACCGACAAGAGTCTAACAGCTGGCTCTTCCGACCGTAGAGACGACGGCCAAGGCGTTGTACCCAGTAGTAGGTCGCTGGTGTGGGTGTCTCCATGGTAGTATGGGCCGTGACTGGCAGACGATGCTGTGTAGATGGTGACAGCAAGGTGGAACCGAACCTGAGGCAGGAGGGCGAGGCCATCCATATGTACTAAGGCATTCACAGAGTAGTCATGACCGAGCGTGATGGACCGGCGACGGGTCGCACGTGCCATGGTATCCTCTCATCTCTTCTGCCTGGCATGGTTCGACTCGGCTCAACTGTGCTATGGCTTGGCACGGCGGTGACGTCGTGTGATGCTCCCGTCCGGCCCATTGTAGGGGTCCTCAGCCCTACGGCCAGCCGTGCAGTGCGTTCAATGCGGGACCAGAACCGCGGATATTCGGAGCTATCGAGAGAGTTTCTGGACAAGGGAACAGTCGTTCGGGAAATGACTGGCGAGAACTGGGTGTCCACCAGGAGTGTGGCTCATTCCTTGCACGTTGGGTCAACTGTCAAGGGTGGGAGCGAGCAAGAAGCGGTTCACTGCCACAACCAAGCGCGTGGTACGACGTATCGTGACCGAGAAAAGGTGTAGGGTTGTTCTGGTTTCGACAAAGAAGTCAGTACCCTACTACAATTCAGGTTGGGATTGAGTTTCCGTGCCGTGCCGCGCCGCGAGGTCGGGGGGCGGAGCAACAAGAACGGGCCAGGAAGGGAATAGTAACTGGACATAGCGGTGCGGCGGGGCATTCCGGGACCGTTTGACTGAACCGCGCATTTCAGTGGAGACAGTGCCTTCGGTGTCGCCGTCATTTTCCTGCTCAGTGACTCTTCTCCGGACGGCATTGGTGATTGTATATCTTCTACCTAGAGGTAGTAGTCATTTGTCGCGAATTGGCTTCTTGGATTGGACGAAAAAAGCGATGGCGGGGAACGACGGGTCGGGTGGCCTTGGGTCATCAACCTCCTGGTACATACCCGACAGGTAAGCGCGTTCCCGTCATCTCTTAGGTGCCGGTATGGGGGCTTCGACGAAGCGAGTCGAGCTGTTATCCTTGCCATGTAACCCTCAACACTAACACTAACAGACAAGACATTGCCGTATGTACTGCGCAGCACCACCACCGCGGTGGGGATGGTTGTCCGATAGGTACTGTCCGGCCGCGAGGGAATTGAGCTTGCTTCCCGCAAAATGAGCGTTGACCGTGGAGATATGAACCGTGTGTCTGGTAGAGGGATGATTCGCCTCGGGTTTTGGGTGATTCGGTAAGCCGACGACAATCTCGTGATGCGTGTTCAAAGTGCAACTGCGGCATGGCGTTAGCGGTTAACCGCTGTTAGTCCCGGGCTCAATTAGTGGATTCGCACCTACCCCGGGGCCCGTAGGTAGGTACCGGCTTCCGTTTTCGACCCCCGGCCATTATTCATCTGGATGCCCCCCGGCCCTTATGGCACGCCGGATGATTCAGACCCCATCCCGGACACTCTGAGGCGCTGCGGTATAAGCTGGGTGTGGTGAGGTAAGGCGGACGGGTGTCAGCTCCATTGATGCTCCAGCATGGATGGTACTGCTCCCGGCAACGGGCACGGTGGAAACATTGTGCCGGTCCGAAATGAGAGCAATGAGCCTCCTCCAACTCGACGAAGGTCGTGATCAAAAGTGGAAGTTTAGGTACGAGTTGGGGGCCGTGACTCGAAAGCAGGTAGCGCGACAGATTTGGAGCGGGCTAGGTATTCAAGGCATCCAAGGCTTCCTGGGCGTTAAACGGAAGCCTAAATCTCCCGCGCGATTGCGGAATTCTTGGTGTGGAAAAGCCTGGTCTTCCACTTGAAGCTGGTGGACCAGACTGCTGGTAAGGAATCCCAGATATTCGGACCTGGCTCCGGGGGCGTGGACTGTCACGTCAACAGGGGTGACCGCCCCCAGGCTCTGCAGAACTCGATCACGTCCTCAAGACACTATGTACAGCTAAGTATGATTGATCAACAAAAAGGTACGGTGCGACGTCTCGTCACACCCTAGAAAGACGGTTACCACGTGCGCGTGGGCGTATGTGCACCTACGCTCCGATCTTAGGCTTCATTATTCGTGTTGAATGTATGGCTGGATGCGGATAATGTGGGTTCAAAATGTTTTTGCCTAGTCGTAGGTAGTACTACGCGTCTGAGTTGAACTCGGGTACATCATGTCGTCCAGGCAGCAAAAACAGAGTTGTAACCAAGGCCCTTAGTATCCAAATTGAAGCCATCAACAGCCGTCACTGAGCCTCTATCGCCGTTGCCACCCGGCGGTTAGCACACTTACTACCTAACTACCTAGCACCAAGCGCACTCCCTTGTTGCGATCTTCAAATGTTTGCCCACACTGTCGATGATGCTTGAGCCGCTCCAGCCTCCCGTCGCTTTTCCCCGTCATTACCTACCTATCGCTATCGTGGTGAGAACCAAAGAATGAAAACGAAAACATGACCTAAGCCGACCCCACGCCAAGTCAGCCCCTCCGCTGGTTGGTATTTCCTGCAGTGTCATGGGGACCCCGTGACTGGTGGCGACGGCCTTTAACCCCAAACAGCGGGCACAGACCCAATTCGAAACCACTCAACGCAGACCGCAGTGTACAGAGCAACACATCGATTCTTTACCTCTAGACATATCAGATTGAAGCTGGCCTCATCTGATTCATTTCTAATCATGTCAGAATCAGATTTGCACTTTTGCCGAAGAGTGCCGACAAGTACCTGTGTTTCGCCTATCCAATTGCGTGGCACATACCTGGTAAGCGGGGCATGGTGCAGACAGACAGTTCGTACCTACCCACCTCTAGGCTAGTACAGTCGAACCCCCTGAAACTGCATCCTCCAGATACTGCATATACGCCAGTTAGAGCATAAGAATCGGCGGTCTGAATTAGAAGCTATTCACAATTGTATATTTGTATACTGTATACGATCTATGGTGTTTATGCGCCAAGAGGAGGGGGTTGTATTAGGTAGGAAGGGGTTATGGCTAACTAGAGACAGCTTTTAAGAGGGGAAAATATAGGGATTTTTGGTGTTGTAGCCTAAACCGAGGCCTAGATTACCCCCCAGACCTTGTTTTACTAGGTATATGACCCGCTAGCTCTGTGCTCTTTGTGCTTCCCTATGTTCTAGAGACCACTTTTTGTAGTGATTTATTAGTAATTTTGTCCCCTAAAATATTCTCTATCATTCTCTATTATGGCCCGCAATTCGAAGTCTAAGAAGGTATCCAAGTAACGTTATATTTACTAGGATACCTTTATACCCTTATCTACCCCTAACCCTACTAAAGAATCTCTTACTTGGGTATAGAAGTTTAAATTACAATAATAGTTCTATTCCTAGTAGTTTCGCCCGTCTTAATGTATTGTTTAAGGATGGATTCAACGTATGTACGGCGTGGAGTTCCTATAATATACTATTTCTTACTATTTTAATAGGAAGAATAATCCGCCAAATCTCCCTTATATTAATTATGAAGCTTAGTAGCTTAAGGGTAAGCGCTTGCGTATTGGATAGTAGCTAATACTTGAAGAAATCTTTTTCAAGTAATAGAAGGCTATTCAATTTTACGGCTTTAGTACTTTAATAGAGCTTTTACAATAAAAAGCACGCTAAATCTGGATGGAGTACCCTAAAGTACGAAATAACGAGCCTATTGATACTTTTTAATGCCCTCCTTTTAGTAAGAAGTAGTATTAACTATTTAAATAGCGGTATAATATCTTTGAGTGCGTATTCTATAGGGAGGTAGTTAACGCTTTTATTAGGGATTCCTTTACAATTCAAACTATAATAGATTTTAAAAAGTTTACCGCTACGTTCTCTCCCGGTAATATCTACAATATAGATAAGATTGGATTGTATTAGCGCTGTACTCCTTTTATAGGTTTTGCTTTTGTTAGCCTTCTTAGTGTTAAGTGGGATAAGATACGTATTTTTTTAGTATTAATAATAAATAATATTAGCGATAACGCTTTTGAAATTTAGGCTATTGGTAAAGTAAAGGTCCTCCGCGTAATTAAATACTTTAATTGGGATGGTCACCGTATTGTCTAGAGAAGTAATAAGAAAGTTTGAATAACGGGAGTAATTATAGAGGAGTGGTTCTAGGCCTTTTATATTTATATTGTTTATAAAAAGCCTACCTAGCGTGTGCTTTTATTATTAGATAACTTTTCTAGTTATTAGTTTAGTTTTAAGCTTGCCCCTCTACCCGATAATATTATTATTAGATTCCTCCCTCCCAATGTTACGTCCCTATATTAACCAATGGATCAAGGGATTATCAACAGCTTTAAGGTATAATACCGTCGTCGTTACCTTAAGTGGCTGTATATGACTATAATTAAGTATTCGGTTACCAACTTTAGCGTTAACCCTATTAGGGAGATGAACCTTCATCTCTCCTTTAATTGGGTTAGCGATATTTAGTTCTTTGAGTTTAAGTAAGAGACTATTATTAATTGTTGGCGGCGGTTAATAATATTAGGAGATTCTTTATTGGAAGGGGAGTTTATTGATGTATTTAGTAATATACGTAGATTCTACGACTATACTACTATTATTATTTATATCCGTAATAAGATGGATTTGAATAACTTTCTTAACTTTACCGACGAGAACTAGGCTCTAGGAGAGTCTTTAAGTGCTGAGGATATCTTATAAAATGTTATTTCTAATTGGTAAATTAGTTTAAAAGATATTCGTAATGATGAGGATGACGAGGATGATTAAGATTTTACGTTGCCGGGTATTATTAGTTTAAAAGCGGTGGTAACGAGTTTTATTGATGTGCTGGATTGGGTAGTTGAAAAGACTCTATTTGACTTTAATGACGTAATAGTACTTAGGAAGATGAAAAGGAAGATCGAGGGATACTTATTTAATTGTTCTAAGTAAACTACTTTATTAGATTTCTGGAAGTCTGGTGGGCAGTACGAGGAGGAGGAGAAGTTTCTAGAGTAGATTCCCATAGTAAATGACCCCTGTTCATTCCTCTCACGTGATTTCTAGAAATTGCATATTCGCCATTTAGTGCATGGATTTTGGCGGTCTGAATTACATGCAGTTTCAGGGGGTTCGACTGTACCTATTTTATACGCAAGTGCGCAATGACATCGATCAAGCAACTACCTTACGGGCAGTGTTTACCCCTCAGAAACCGGGGCCTCTAGGCACCAATCAATCCAGAGAGCATGGGGACAGTTTGAACCACAAGGCATCCATCTGACTCAGTCGCAAATGAACTCTCAATTTTGCTTTTGACATGGAAACGGTGAAGCCTTCACAGGGTTTCTATCGAGGGCAATTGGGTGGGGTCCTGTCATGTCAACGTTGTCCGTCAGCAATCGGCATAGCAGTCAGGGACGCTGTCAGTCATAAAGTGCTGGTAAGTGATTGGTTATAACGTCCAATTGACTGCTAAACCAGGGGCACCAATCATCTCCCTCGCCCGGAATGGTCATCCATTCATAGATCTGAGATCGGAGGGCGACCCAGCGGTTAAGTCGTGCAATGTGGTTCAGCCCTATGGCTCACACAAGACACCTTACGCTACTCAGAAGGTTCAATCCCGTGCGTCTGGTTCCCGCTCGGGCCTGAGCTAAAACCTATCCTTCGAAATTAGCAAGTCGGTCGGCGAGCGCTGGGAGCAGGCCAGCAAACAGACCTGGGTCCGAAATCACGGCCAAACCATCAGTTTCAATGTGCTCCAAAGACGCCAAAGCATCGCCATTACCAGAACCACGATCTTGAAACGCGCGGTGAGTTCGGTTTATGAAATTGGGCTAAGACGCAATATAGGAAGTTTGATCGCAAAGAAAACATCTTATGGACAAGGGACCCGAACGCTGGACCGTGGCTGATTCCGCTTTCCGTGACATACCACATGAAGAACAAAGATACTACGAACCGGCTTCCCTTGACCGGTACCTGTACCGTCGCTTAACATCTCGTCATACGCAGTTGCAAAGAGCTATTGTGGCAGTGAGCGAGCATGATATACCAGGAGGAGGCGGGTGTGGAGCTACAACCACCCAAGCCTTTCTCCTCCTGGAGACGCTAACAACCCGATCTCCATGCCACCATTGTTTTATTTTACCAGTTTTCAGCCTAACATAGCTAGGTACCTCTTACATCCTTGCGAACGTCAATTGCCATCGACTAAGTTACTCTACGTTGATCCACCTATTTTTCTTCCTTCGTGAGAGCTCACGTCCAGATTGGGAAGCTGCCCAAGAAACACGGCGCTTTCAGGAACAAACCAGGATAGCCGTCTCTTCAAACCCCTTGGCCCCTGAGCACAGTCCGGTGCACGCCGCAGGACCGCAAGGCGCATCATCAAGGGCAACAACTCGGTCACATTTTGTACCAATCGGATGTTGGTTGGTGTTATTCCTGGGCTGGCCGAGTCCATGTATGCTGTCTAGTGTCAGCCAGGCTATGGCAAGTGCCTTATATACATGGCATCCCTTTCTCAAGTCAGTACCATGCTGAATCGACTTGTCTACTTGCGCTTTGTTTCCACTGTCGTCCTACCTAGTCATCTTTTTAGAAAACGGTGGCCTGCGCATTAGATCTTCGCCTGAGATTGTCATCAGTTTTGCCTTCGACCGCTTACCAATTTTATTACATGTATCCACTCTAACCGTCACCATCCTCGTCGACCTCGTTATTTACCGGTCACAACTAACCACGCGCCTGCCATCAACCCATACACAATCACCATGTACAGAACCAATCACCCAAGGTGGAAGCTCACTCACATTCTCTGTATCCTTGGCCACCTCGGACTGATAATAGCCGGCGTCGTGGCCTTCATCCACAACTTGGAGAGCGAGGCCGACAACTTTGACTCCGTATCACAGCAACCAACGTCAATAGTCATGAACATGTCGGATGACCAGACGGTCATTAATGCTGATACTAAGTCATGCACCATTGTACTGGTACAGGGCTTGGGCAGTGGTGTTGATGGAAAGAGTGGAAGCGGGCATAGCAATTTTGGGATTATTGTCAATGAGCTGTTGCCGGTCGCTTCGGTCATTGTGGTAAGTCATTTCTTCTTTCGTGTTGGTATAGGCGCAGAAGCGTCAGCACGGTCAGTTTCACTTGTTCACCATCATGACCGTCTCATGGCAGCACTACACCAATCTCTCCTCCCTTCCCAGTGTTGATTGCATCAAAGAAATGCAGAATACATTGCACCCGTCAGTTCCAGCGCAGCACAAGATAATGGCCCTTACTTAGCTCCTCCACATTTCCGTGAATTTACAGGGTATTGCGTCAATAATCTGCTAACAAACATGACCAGGGAACAATAGGTCTACTTCTCAACATTGGAATTTTTGCCGCTCTGCTCGCCGTCGAGAGCACCTCTGCCAAGGTCAATCTCACAGAAGGCGAGCAGCACTGGCGTAAGAAGATCGTAACAGTCTCCTGTTGCGTGTTTAATTTGCTTCTTGCTGGTGCAGGGATAGGGTTAGCGGGAGCCATGGGAATCAGGTTGTCTAGTGTTGGTGGTAGGCACCTGGGCATGAGTGAAAGTGAAAGGAGTCTCATTGCTCCTTTGGTCTTGGGTGCCGTGCAAGCGTGAGTCTTTTCTCCCTATTTTTTTGTCTCCTTTCCTGCCCGGAACCTACCGACAAAAGGCCAGAGTGAAATGTCTGGCAACCAGGACATCCACAACTTAGACGCGTTCCCACGAGAGCGAGTGCTTCTCGATATTGCCAATATGCGTGGTGGCTGACTGATCACCATCCTTCACTGCAAGCCCAATGGTAGCTTGAGAGAAAGCATCATCTTGGAAGTGACTGGCAGTTGGATGGCTGGGTGAGTGGGTGAGGATTGGTGGACGGAAGGCCGGTTCATCAGTCATCACCAAACACAGAGTCTAAGCCACCCTCAAGGTCATTCCCGCTCATGCGCTACCTATCTTGAGTCTTTTCACCACCCACCTCGGCTCTTGCATACCTTACCTGATTGACATTGTGGCGGCCTTTTGAGGCATTTATCACCGTCCTGTCCAGTTTCTGCCCTTTCCTGTTTCCTTACTTACCTTCCCCCACTGCATTTTCACTGCATACGAATAATACCTATGAGGGAATTGTTTGGCTAATTTACCTATCGCTCACAGGCCACTCTGCGTAATAACGGCACTGTTCGACTTTATCAAGAATCATCGAGAAGGGCAAGATCTCATCGACTAGGTAGTTGGGTTACCTCTGAGCAAAAGGAGTCCATGGTGTAGGGTGCAGACTGGATGTAAAAGGGCGCTGTCTATGGTTGCATATGGGTTCCATTTGTCATGGAGTTGGGCGGCATACCTCTACTTATTGATTTGGTTCTTGGGAGGCCTCGCTTGAAGATTTGGAGCTGGCGGTATCGGCGCTTTGAAGACATGGAGTAAAAGGTTAATGTGGAGGTCATACACGAAACAGGGTGAGAAGCCGTCAGCATCCGCGTGTGACAGAAATGACACTACTGCAAAGTTCTTCTCATCCATGTCTCCCTCCTGTCGGTCACCTTCGTGTCACATCGTGAATCCCCGCCTTTTTTTTTTTGTTTCTTTGTCTCTAGCCAGTCCTTGCCATTGGATGTTCCCTGGTGGCTTTTATCGTATCTTGTCCTCGAGTTTCACGCACTTCACGATCCCCGGCTCTGGTATTTTGGTCATACTGCCCTGACTGCCCCTGCAGGCCTTTATTTTCCACACACAGCACGTACGAGGGAAAACATTTCCTCTGCAAGATGGTGTACCGAACATCTGGAGAAGGAACCGTGCATATAGGTATACTTCAAGGGACAAATGCAGGTCGCCGCAAGGTTATATTGTCAAGATCTCCGAACAAGACATCATGTTGAAGATAGCTCTAGTCGACATGTTCAAATGTGCGCAACAGCATGATAATAGACGAACGGATTGTGACATATGTGTCCGCTGTGGACGATGATCCGAGTTGGGGTTGGACACGTACTCGGAGTTTCAATAGGTAGGTAGTTAGACCCTGGCCTAGCAGTTGACCGTCAAGGTCGGCATGGACATGTACAAGTGAGTCCCACATGTAATCACTTGCTGTAAACTCACATCAAGCCTCCATCAAACCGCAAACGATCGAGGTACACTTGTCAAACTGTATGATGATGGCTGAAACAAGAGCAGCTGTCTCCAGCCGACAGGTGATCGTGGTGGCGTTTAAAGGGCACCACGCCAGCCAGGGGTTGATATCGTGGCCCCCGGAGTCAGCCCTCTCGGGCGTTGGCATTCTCTGCATCGCAGCATGGGAGGACACTAGCTGATCTCGGCATATGCAAGGTTCTTTTCAGATTGGGAGATGCTGTGCCACGCGCGCGGTTTCTCTTTTGTGTCGTAATAGTGTTCTGGCTTCGTACAAAAAGCTAATCACCTCTTGTGTCGGCAGGTGAAATTTGCTCCTTTGCCGGCTGCAATATGGTTGAGATGCGGTGCTAGCTGGTCGTCGTCGGTCCCTTGGTCGAACAACGAGGTGAGGTTGCATTGCGACGGTGTGATCGGCCCCCAAACGTCGTGCTCAGCAGAAAAGTGTTCCGTCGGAGGCTCATTGATTCAGCGATCGTCAGGCGATGGCGATGCTAGGCAGTGCCATTGTGCGGTGTTCTGGAAGTCAAGTCAGTAGAGGTACCTACCTCTAGGATAGAATGGTCGAGGCAATAAACAGACGGACGAGGCGTGGTCGATACCGGCAGCCTCAATGCCATTGTCCTCGGGAGGTGGCATTTTGGCAATGGGAGACTTTTGCCAGGTGCTATTTGGAAGAATTTCTAGGTGTAGTCCAGGTGGTAGCGGGGGGTTACATGGGCGGCCGTGTTTGGGCAACAGTCCCCACCGCCATTTGGCGGATGGCGACCAATGCCTGACGACCAAGGGAATAACGGGTTAGGTAGGGGCGGCCGCCCACTGGCGTCATGCGCGGTTCACGGCTTTCTGCACTGAACGCAGCGGCACTAAAAAAGTGAGGTTCTTGCATCCCGTCTCTTGGGGCATGCTGGCGCTCCGCATTTTCCATTCCATCTTCCAGTTCGTTCAGTTTCGTGCCCAACCACCCCCCCTTCGGCCACCGGATTCTCTCTCAGTTTGTTCCATCATTTGCTGCTTCCTGTCCTAGCTCGCTTTTCTCTTCTTACAAAGCGCTCGGATTTCAAGGATAGGCCCTGATGATGACCATGACCCGTGCAGATGCTCCCGCCGTCCCGGGCCTTCAATCACATCCACTGGCACCTCCACAACAACACGCACTTCAACCGCAACCCGTCTCTCTTTCGTCGGCGTCAGCACGACCCTTATCATCCACATTTTCGCAACGACTTCCTCCTTTGGCCATGTCAATAGGAACAGCGCCGGTGCCTGGCGCTCCTCACTTGCAAAGACCTCCAGGGCTGGGACAGCAACAGTCCAGTACGCGCACGCTCCAGGGCCCGTCCGCGCAGGATTGGGCCCGCCATCGAGATATCATCGTCGACCTCTACAGACAGTACCCCCTCAAGAAAGTAAGCGATATAATGAGGAGTCAATACAACTTCTCGGCAAGGTATTTTGGCGTCCCTTTAGTCCGTCTTTATCAGCTCCTTCAAACAATCGATGGCGTCTTGGTTACGAGGTGTTCTTGTCCCCGTCTCAGCATGGACACAACATCTGCACCCCGTCAGAGACACCCTGTCCTGTCCCATCAATGCACTCACCCATCGAGTCGCAGCTTTCATGTGAGCTAGCCGCATGTGCTGGCTCCACGCCCTGTTGACCACAGCACCGAAATCCAGCTCATCTATGTCACGTCTCCGTTCCCTTATGCCATTGCTGGCATTCATGTGTATCTGATCACGTCCTCTTCAACTATAATAATGGCCACTTCCATGTCATCATGTTTCCCATGACCTCTCGTTGTCATCATCATACCTTCCAATACCCTCTATCTTTCATCTCACTCTGCCTTCCCTTGTCACATCACACCACCTCCAAAAAAACAAAACCAACATGACGCTGATCGAGATTCCCTTTGCTAACCTCACCCTGTCGGACACCAGCAAACGCATGTATGACAAGAGGTTCCGGGAATGGAATGTGTTTAAAAATGTCAACAGTGATGAAAAGGATAGGCATGTACGTCCTGGCCGATTCCATGGATCCACTTCGCCTCGGAGGCACGGCCATGCCTCACCTGCGGCACAACATAATATAAATAACCGGGACGGCATGGGGGAAACACCACCGTACACACAACCCTTGCTATCACCACATGAGAGACGGAGGCGTTCACAACGGTCGACGAGCCCCTGCACATCCCTGTCCATCACCATATCCAGTCCAAGTACCAAGTCCATAGGGACGTCACCAGCACCAGTACATCAGCGAGCCATGAGCCCACCAATTACCCGATCGGCCTTGAGCATAGCGGATCTTATCATTGAAACAGCCCCCCAGCCGAAGCAGAGATCCGAGTCTCCTGCCGAAACCATCGAAACGTGCTCGTCACCGGCTTTCTCTTCCTCGACACCTGGCGGTCAATCATGCGCTACACCTGCATCGAGCTGTGCTTGGTCTGAGGATCAGAACCGAGATAAGGACAAGCAATTAGTCCACACCAGGTTGCCCAACCCACAAAATCTTTCCAACTTCAAGGCACAAATCCGCGCCCTTGCCGAGTCACCGCCGCCATTCATCGCCCCGGACTCCAGGACGCGGACACTGGACATCATCACTCTCAGCCTCCGTGACTACTATGACTGGCAGATACGCAACGTACCAGACGGCATATCACCCGATGACTTCCTCGGACAAGGGACAACCGATGCATCACAGCAGTACTGGTCTTCTATCAAGAACGCAATCTACCTCATCAAGCTCTCGGCCAGTTCAGCGCAGTCAGATGCCACTCAACGACCTGATCTCCGTGCATGGCCGGCCCTGTCCGAAGCTGGTCGGGACGCCGCAGCCGCCATGACCAGCCAACCTTTTGACTTCCTCCGCAACCTCTTCGCCACGCTCTCGCCAGCCAACGTCCGCGCCCGTCCTGAACTTCGGATCATCCTCCTGCAGTTCCTCAAGAGCGAAGCCAATAACAACTTCTCACCCACACACCCCATCGCCCGCATCTGCACCGAGCTCAGCAACGACCAAGACTGCCAGGAAATATCGCGCCGCGCTCTGCAGTGTATGGTGGACTTGTTCAGCCGCCTCGGCCAACGACGTTTTGTCTCCTTCAAACTCCTTGACTCCCTGGCCACTCTCCTCCGTCGCAACGGCGAGTTCGATGCGGCAATGGTCATTGTCACGGAGCTCTTCAAAGCCTGCCGGCAAGAATTCGGACCATACGCGGAACAGACGCGTGCAGTTCAGAATGAGTTGGCGCACTTCTACATGGTTGTGGACGACGGTGATCAAGCTTTGCAGCACTGTATGGCTGTCATTCGCCGCCCGCCACCCGAGGGGCTAGCCAATGACCCGAAGATTGCTTTTCACCAAGACGGCATTGCAGCGCACACGATGGAGGACGTCGCGGAGATTCATGAGAAACGGGGGGATCTGGATCAGGCGATTGTTTGGCTGGAGAGGGCAGCGGATGTCGCATTGAGGGTTTGGGGGCCGCAGGCGGTAGCGACGGGGCATATCATCGACAAGCTCACGACGCTTAAGAAGGAGTATGCGAGTAATATGTTGAAAAGTGCGAGGGACTGGGAGGCTATTATCAAGCGATAGTATCTAGGTAGCTTTGGGGTTGATTGATTGAACAATCGTTGTTATTCAACTCTTTTCTGTAGAATGAGCGAATCCTGCAATGCCTACGAGCTACTCTCAACTTTGTTGACGCATTCAAGAAAGGATAGAGGTAAGGTATTAGTGGAAGATCCAAGGCGTTAACAGGATCCACAAAAGGATTTAACGCAACAAGAAATATGTATCTATCTAGAGGTATGTACCTACACTAGGTACCTCTGGTTAGAAGAGGGGTCCTTCGGGATCCGGACCCGGTACCGGAAGCACCAATGACTGCAGCTGGCACCTACAACAGGGGCAGGCTTGGGGTGGATTGATGCAGCTTCATACAGAGACTCATAATAGAAGTGGGTTGGGATTGCAGGTACTCGTGCTACTACGCTACACCCCCATCCAAGGGGACATGGCCATGCGATCTCTCGGACAATCAAATGCTGACAAGGCCACGAACCCACGGGAACTCCAGTGCGGCGGGAGCCCGGAGCACCCGATGGTGGCCGAAAACTCGGGACAATTATGGCATGCCTCGGCCAACCTCAGATAAGCTGGAAAGAGCAACCAGCAACCACATTCCGAATCCTACCAGGTAGGTACCTAGGTACCTAGAGGTAAGTACAGTAGCGTACACCGACGGAAACCCAACAAAATTGCAATTTTGGAGCTTGATCAGTTCAAGTCCGTCGTACAATCTTCTTTGTCCAGGAACCGCATCCGACGTTGCATCAGTCTCAAGCCTCAACGCCGAGTCAGCATCAGCGAGATCATTGGTCTTTGCGAAAGCCTGAGTATTTTAATCATGCCTCCTCTGGCTTCCGTTTGTTGGAAGATCGCATCATTCTGCGCATAGGCTAACAACTGAGGTACCTCTACGATCGAACAATGTCTGAACCTCGCAACACCACTGTGTCCCCTTTTCCTGAAGGAGAGCTCGGTCCCAGCCCTGGCACCGAGTCTGATCAGATCCCATCTCCGCCCGGTCCATTGCGTGGCCCCGAAGCCTCCGTGTCCAAGCCCGACGAAGTGCTCAAGTCCGCCGACGTCGCTCATAACCAAGACCAACATTCAAAGCAATGAAAAGGAAAGAAGAGCTGGGGATGGACGAAGCGGGGATGACGGGGTCATACTGGCAACACTTATATAGAGGCGTGGCGTGATCGCTCAAGAGCATGGAGAGTTCCAAAAGAGGAAGCAGGCTCTGAACATCGAGTATGGTGGGATTTGTGATGGGCTTGAGGATTTGGGACTGGAGGGAAGTCTTACTATAGGATCGTAGAGACGCTGGGGATGAACATGGTAGATGGTAGGTAATGATGGAACATGACCACTCCAAGACCACATGACGACGTTCGGCAACGGCGGGAAGAAAATCAGAGCACTTTACTTTGATTATAACTACTACCTAGGTATGTAGGCGTTCTCCTAATTCTTTCGTCCCCCCATCTTGATTCCTCCTGTTCTTTCCGACCTTTCCCTTCATCTTGCCCCTCTTCCTCTCTTTTTTTGTTTTTTCTCTTTCAGGTATTATGCCGGGGTGAGTGGAGTCTTTCAGACTTTCAAAAGAAACCTCATGATCATACAACCTACTGCGAAGACTTGACCGTTGGCCGCCTCCATCCGGGAGGGCGAACCCTCAGTTGCCATGAACAAGCTGCAGATCCTTCCGAAGCGTGAAGTAATAAATACTCTGGCAGTCACGAAAGGGAATAGCCAAACCTTTGGGCTTACTATCCTTGAAACCCTGGTAGACGAAGGTATCAGAGGTCAAAAAACTATTTGCATCACTCAATGTTAGCCATTCATCCTTCTTAAACACTCAAATTCATTCTACCCCGCCTTCATCCAATTCCTTCAAAAGTTCACAGCAAAAAGGAAGGAAAACAAAACAACTCACCCAACAGTGGTAAAGTCCGCCTGCTTCTGCGCATCCTTGGTGATGTTCCAGCTCAACATGTTGTTGTAGTTGATGAACAGGCATCCCTGCACCGAGCCCTCCCAGACATGGAAGATGCCGTCGTCGTCGAAGCGGTCCATCAGGCAAAGAGAGTCGTCCGGGGGGAGGTAGTTGAGGTCGTGGCAGTTTTTGTCGTCTTCGCAGATCTGTTGTTGTTTGTGTTTTTGTCAGTACAGCTGTTACCTTTGCAAGTCACACCCGGAGGCTCCGGAGCTGCAAGACTGGAACCTGTCTGAGGAAAAACAAATGAAAGCGAACATACCACAACCAAGGAATCGGTTCCATGACCCCAGTTGGGTCTCTTCTGGCAGTTGAAGAAGTGAATAACCTCGTTGTTACCGCCCGTCCATTTGGGTGGGTCCTTCCTCACGTTCAAGGCCAAGCCCTCGTCCTCACGGTTGTTCAACGGACCGTAGCGGGTGTATGCAGCTAAAGCGTCTTCCGGGCTGAGAGGGACATTGGGGCTGGTGCTAATGGGATCAGCGATAGCCGGGCTGGGAGCGGCCAGGACGAAAGCGGTCGGGTTTAGAAGGCTGACAACGAGGGTACCGCTGACGACAAGGGACTTTAGGACTGAGGTAAACATTTTGAAATCTTCCCAAGAGATTGAGGATGCGGGCTAGGGATGTGTGTCGAAGTTGACGCGGTTGCCGAGTCCTTTGGGCGAGTTTGTCTGAATGGACGGGACTTGGAAGAAATGTGCGGTTGGGACTGAGCTGGAAGGGACAGAATTCCATTTCTTATACTTCTGAAAGTGGAAAGAGCAGCCAAGAAATACTGGAAGAAAGTGCCGGTGAAGGGAAGTGCAGTGAATGGGAGTGCCTGTGAAGGAAAGATCAGTGAATATGAGTGCCAGGCCGATGAGGGGAGCCTTAAATGCACCTAGTGAACCTGATGGGCGCCAAGGCAAACGGACCTTACGGAAGGTGGTCCTGCACAAAATAGTTGAGACCTTGAACATTAAACCTTGGGTAGAGGTATACTCCTACCACGCATCCAGTGTCTTTGTTACACCTCTGGACTTGAGTTCTAGGCAATTCCTGAATAGAAATATCCAAATGGAACTCTAGCCGATGTCTTTTCGAATTGTTCTAATCCCTATCACAGTCTTGCTATGGCTCTTTTTTTTCTGTTTCTTTTTTCTTGATATCTTGGGGGACGGTAGCGGACTGGTTTACCTAACCTGTTGGTTGGTCTCATCTTTCTTGTCTCGGACGAGGGTACCTGTGGAATTCCAGATTTCAACTGGTAATAAACCTTTCAATGTTACTGTATGAGATGTTTGGGCGAGCGCTGTACTTGTGTGAAACCTCTCGCCTAGCTGAATTATCTATTGTACCACCGCCTGCAAGCAAGAATGTGGATTTCTGAAGTGATTGTAAAAAAAACCCGGAGGTAGTATGAACAGCATAATGCCGCTCGGCTTGGCCAGAAAGTCCGTTGTAAGGCTCCTATATGCCTCACAATAAGCCAAGAACATATCAGCTAGAGGCTGTTAGGCATTGTTTGAGCTTAGAGGTAGAAGTCAATGCTTTGAATCTAGATCCAAAAGTGTACCAAAGACCTACCTACTGAACAGAGGCTAAGCTTCTCCAGCTCCAGTCCACACTTTATTGTTGCTCCAAAAACATTGTTCCTTCCACCATCCACGACGGGCCATCTCAACCAGGTAGGTAGTTCTTATCATGCGCGCCTTCATATTTTCACCTCCCTCACCACCCTCCCCTTCACGAACACCCTCACAATATTCCTATCATCCCCTGTCATCACAAACTTCTCGAACACCGTACCCAATTCGTCCTGCTCCTCTACTATCGTCATCACCCCGTCCCTCTGCCAGTCCACCACCAACGCATCGAACTCCTTCCCCACCTCAAAATTCCCCACCTTGTCCTCGAGACAACAAACCTCGGCGCCTCCCAATGTTGCCAAATAAAAGGCCTCGGCAATTTTCAACCCCTTATCTCTCCCCTTCGACTCGACCTCCCGCGCATGACTAGCAATCATGGCCTGCCTTATCGCATCCAGCATCGAAGACGAAAACCCTCCTCCACTGTCAGTCCCCAGACCGACTTTGATTCCGCGGTTGAGAAACTCCCGGATAGGGGCGGCCATGAACCCGCCGCCCACTGTCATGTTGCTTATCGGACAGTGAGCCACGCCGCACTGCAGCTCTTTCAGCTTGTCGAATTCGTGGGGGGCCATGTAACAGCAGTGCGCGAGGATGGACCGCTTGGTCAGAAGGCCGTAGTGGTGGTAAAGGTCGGCCTCGGAGGAGAACTGAGGGAAGAGTTCGCGGGTAGCGGTAATCTCCTGCTCTGCTTCGTTGAAGTGCGTCTGAATAGGCAGGTCAGGGTTTTGAGCTGCTATTTGCCCGAGGCCAGCAAGACATTCGGCGTCACAGGAGATGGCAAAGCGAGGGGTGAGGACGTGCTTCAGTAGCTTTCCTTCGGGGTCAATCTTCCGGATGTGGGCGATGCAGGATTCCGTATCTTGAAGGGACTGCTCGACAGACGCATCGCGGTAATAGTCAGGGGAGTTGCGCGTCATGTTGCATTTCCCTACGAATGCGCGCTGGCCTTTGGCCAGGCAGAGATCGGCGAGGATGTTGGTTGCCTCGGGGTGGATGGAGCCATAGTAAGAAGCGGTGGTGATACCTTGTCGAAGGAAGCCATCGATAGCGGAGGAGTAAATACGCTGCGCGTGGGAGGGATCGCGGAAGCGACCTTCGTTGGGGAAGGTGATTGCGGAAAGCCAGTCCAGGATGTGTTGGCCTTGTCCGAGACCACGTTGGGCCCATTGGGGCGCGTGGTTGTGTGTATCGATGAAACCGGGGATGATGGATTGGGAAGGGGAGAGATAGTGAAGGGTTGTGGTGGCGGTGTCTCTAGGGGTTGATGTATTAGTGTAGGTAGAGGTAGCTGAATATTTGATACGAGACTGATAATCAGTATCATCAGAAGGTCTACCTACATGAGGCTGCCAACCTCTCCCGGCTTCACTTCTTTGTGAAAGGCAGTGATTACGCCCCGCGCTTCGACGATCAAAAGGGCGGCAGGAAGGATCTCAAGGTCATGGCCAGGCGTTGACAGCGAGTGGATGACGGCGCCATAGAAGGCTTGGGCTTTTGCTCCGTGCGATCCCATGTTAGATTGCCGCGATTTTGACAAAAGGAAGTGGTGCTCCAGGTCCGGTCGTTTGCGTTGATGTCATCCCGGTCTTGCACACAAACCTGAAGCCCAGGATGAAGCAGCAGGAAACATGTGCGGGGGAACTCGGCGTCGGCCCCCCGAAATAGCGGGTTTGTTCCTGACCCCGCTCCGCGATATGTACAGTCCAGAACTGGTTTGTTTGTTAGTTCGAGACCTCGTATCAACTTTCCTATATGTTTTTATGGCTAACTAATGCATAATCTTACCTTGGCCATGCCATCTCTAATATTCAAAATGCTAGATGAAACCCTGCTAATACATTTTGAACTATTTATATAAGCTTTAGGACCATTAGAAATAGATGTCCTCTAATGCACAATATATATTGTAGGAGTGCCTGGTGTACCAAGCCAACCAACAAACCAGCACTGGACTGGTACGTAGCGTGCACTAACAAATTCGCCAATGAGCTCGACAACTCGCTGCAGACACTCGCCTCTTTCAACCCAAACAAGAACGAACAATGTCACAGGAAAGGCCCTTCATCAAATTTACGTCTATCCAGCATACATGATAGGGTAAGCGACAGGCGACTTCCTTGGTTCTATAGTATCTTCTCGGCGAGTAACACTAAGGTCCTACATTGTTGGTACTAGCGGCCTGCGATGCCAAGACCGCGGTGTCGGGTGCTGTTGCCCTCTCGCTGTCCACTGCAGTGGCGAGCGACACCCGGACCACTCCAGCTGCAGCTTCACCAACTGTTCCATTCCCACACTCAATCGCCTGTGCAGTCTTGGCAAGAGGTGTGTGTGCGTGCACACACACACACACCGCATTTGACAAATCTAGCCATTTGACATCGCTTTACACAATTTAATTCAATCGTTTAATATTGAAATCTAGCTAAAACTAGTATAAAAAGTCGATATTTTAATACTCTACGTTGTACAATTATCTATTTTGATATTTATATTATCTTTTAAACTATTATTAATATAGTACGCTACCCTAATACCCGTTAGAAGGTATTAATAACAATAATACTAGTAAATAATAAATATCCTAATAATATTATTAAAATTATTAGTATAAGTATAAAGAATGTATAGAAATATAAGCGTATTCTATTAGATATTAGTAAAGTATTTTTACTATTGCAAACTTCCTAGAATATTAAAAAACTTCTTATATAAACGCTGAAAGTATAACGTATATTATATTGCTCCTTATATTTTATTAATTATAATTGATATTATAAAGGAAATTATAAATTTCCTCGTATTAAAACCCGATTTATACTTCGACGAAATTTATACTTTTTTAATTAACGAATATAATATATACATTTCAATTAAAATTGTACGGCAGTACTTTCGATAGGAGAAGTAGAAGAAGAAGCGACTTTATATAAAAGTATTATAATAATCCCCTATACTAATAGTTGAGTAGATGTTAAAGATCTTTTTATTTATTAGAAAAATGTTTGTATTTTGTAACGAATTTAGTATAGACCGAAGGGACAGCGTTTATTATATTAGCTAGGCACCCTATAATACTATTATAATAGTATTAAATAAATTTATATACAGTATACAATATTACCTCCCCCTAATTATTATAGTAAATAGACTATTTAATATATTAGTATTTAGAAGTATAACGGATTTAGCCGGGGTTTAAGACTAAATAGTAAAATACCTACTCTTTAAAATAAATCTATTTCCCGACTGCAATAGTATTTTAATAATAGATAACGCTAATTAATATCCCCGTACCGAATTCCAATATACGTACAATTAGAAGGGGGTTCTATTATAGTATTTATTACTATACTCTCCTAAATTTAATTTTATTGAAGTATATTTTAACGATTTTAAGCGGTAATTTAAGAAGGTATATTATAATAAGGATAGTAATAAAATGTTAAATAATAATTTTATTATATTTTTTAAGCAATTAGCGTAGAATGTAGGGTATAAAGTATAATAAATTTATGATTATTTTAAGAATGTAAAACTAATAATAAATTAATTTAATAATATTAATAAAGAGTATAGCGAATTGTATATTAATAAATTAATTAAGTATAGAGAGACGGGTATTGTATTTGGGCGGTGGTAGAGAGTATAGAAGGGAGAAATAGATTTATATATATTAAATTAAATTATATACTAAAAATACAAGAAATACTAGAAGTACTAGAAATCGTATTTATTTATATAATAATGCTAAAATGCTAGAAACCCCCCTCTTTTGCTATAAATCGATTTATAATATTATTATCGCTCGTTAGGACTGTTAGTAATAGTACTACCCGCTATAAAAGCGAAAGTTCTAGTAATACCGTACTCGAGTATAATATTAAATCGCAGGTCTAAAATATATATTAATTAGTTAAATTACGGTAATAGGAATTAGAGAGTATATTTATTATAATTTAATTATATTACTAGTATTGTATGTTTAATTTTGAGGAAGTCTTTAATACTATCCTTAAATACTATATAGAGGTCGTAATTTAACCCTAGCCTTATAAATTATTTTACTAGCTATTCTTTAAGTACAAATATATCGGACAGCGCCTTCTTATTCCGGAATTTATTTTTTAAAGCAATTAGAACTCTATATATTAGTACTATTTTAATTAATAATTTAATATAGTAATATTTATAGAACGCTTTAAAGAATTTAGTAATAATTTTTTAGCCGGCCGATTAAATAGAGCGGGGGGTAGCAGTAATAAACGAAGACTGAGAATCGAGGGTACGGGCGGATATAATATAAATAATTCTCTAACTTCTATGTTAGGAACGTAGGCGAAAGGTAGGTTGAGGTGACTACGGTCGTAGCTATACGTAGGGGACGGCAAATTAGGAGTCAATTTAAAAATATATTAATAGCTATTAATTATAATAAAATATATTCTATTAAACCTCTTTTATACTTATACAAACTCTATTCTTCCGCTAACGAACATTATAGAGCTTTATATTAATCTAGCGCTTTAATATAGTGCCGGATTATCCTTCCTGCGAATCCGACCCAATATAAATATTATTATAAATAATTGTTACCGAATATGTACAATTAGCTATAGAGTAGAGTACTGAGCTGGGATAGCTCAATTGAGGCATGCCTAGTCTAGTGCTACGGCCGAGGCACACCTAGTGCTACGGTCGGGTATAAGGCAGCCGACTACTATTAGTAGGCGGCCTACAGGAAGTGGGACCTACCCCTACAAACTAGGGTGGATCCTTACCTAAACTAGAGTCCTTATATAAAAGGATCCCTAATTGGGCTAGCTATTAGCCGTTAAATTTCTTCCTACATTTCGTTTTCTTACTTTAATATTATTAATTATATTAATAGATATTTAGAATTTTTAAGTATCTTAGCGAACCGTAATATTTAGTAACTATAATTGAAAAATCTAATTAATTAAACTATTTTCGATTAATCAATTCTTTTATTAGGAAATCGCTTAATTACTCTAATATACTTTACATTTCTAATTTAATTATTAAATCCTATAACTCTCTCCGGCGAATATCGACCCTACAATTAACCTCCCCCCTTTACCGGCCATTACTACTTTAATTACTTTAATTATTCACTTCCCCTTTCCTCTACACTCTTATTTAATTGTATTTTAGCTTTTTAATAAAATCCTTACGTACTCTTTATACTATTATTATTATTAATTAGTATTAGAATAAATAATTATACTACCCTAATCTAAACTATTATATAAGTAGATTTCGGTACGTACTATGCAATCCCTTAATATAATAGATTTCCCTCGCTCCAACGACCTTACTTCAGTAATTTTGAATTAGCGATTTTTTTCCTTACTCTATATCTATATAACTCTATAATTACAGTATTAATATTATACTATAACTTTATACCTAACTATAATAAACCCTATACTTAACTCTTTCGATAATAAGGACCCGCCTAGTAAATTAGCGTCGCTTCCTCCTAATTTCTTCAAATTAATAATAATTTGTTATAAAATATCCGAGAACCCTATTAAACAAATTAATCTTCACCTCAATTACAATTCTCGTATAATAAGTATTAGACCGGGTAATACCCCTAACCTAGCTAGTCCGGCTGTACCGCTACTTTTAGATAGCCCCGATAAAATCGACCCTTTTGCTATATTACCCCCTAATATATCTTTTTTTACCTTACTTCCCCTAATATTATTAATTAGTAGAATATTTAGTCCTATTAACCTTCGGAAATTATCTAACCCTATTCTAATATTATTATTTTAATTTAATACTATATTATCGGCCTCGCCTAAACTCCGCACATCCTTAACTAACGCTTCAATTCCAATCTAGAAATTATACTAGACTAGAGGCAATATTCTACCCGGCTATAATTATTTATATATAAATACTCCCTCCAATTTACTAATTAATAAAAATACTAATTAATTTATATTTATTTAAATAAAGTATTACAATTCGATTACGGATTATAAATTCGACGATATTTAAAACGAATTTAATACTAATATAATTAAAATTAATTTTATTAATATTCGTATTAATAACTTTAAGGCTAAGGTAGATAAAAATGTATCCCGCCTCAATAAAAATATTAATAATACTATATTAAATATTAAGGACAATTTAAAATACTTTTAAAGCGTTTATAATATAATTAAAAATATAAGTAATAGTTTAAATACAACTAACTAAAGGGTTAACCTATTTAATACTAATATCGGCCAATTAAATTTATTATTTTGTAAAAAATAAGCCGAAATTAATCGATATTTTAATAGAATAACTAAGTCTCTAGACGTTAGTAAAACCTAAGTAGAGAAAATATTTAAAGTAATTAAAGCTATCGAATAATAATTCCTTTCTATTACTAATTTCCGTAAATTTAGTACCTACTCGCCTATTATTAGCTAGATATTAAATAACGCCGAAGTAGTAGTTATTAGTAAATTAATAGCAATAATAATTCGTATAAGTCTGAAAATTCCTACTATCGAGCTCTATTTTACGGAGAGATGTATACCTAATTATAGTTACCTAAATATTAAATCTAGCAAATATTATATTATAATCGTTAACGATATTAACAATTCTAATCCTGCCTGCTTCTATCGTATTAAATTAATTAATTTCTTTTTTAGTATTAATAAAGTAGAAGTGGCCCGCTAGCTATATACCCTATCCAATTTCCTAAAACGTAATATTACTACTTTAAATTATTATTTAATAGAATTTTAAGGCTACCTCGAAATAGTTATTTAATTCTAAAAATAGTTAGCCGTTAAGGTCCGTATAGCGACCAGTAAAGGAGAAGGTAAATAAATTCCTAGGACTTCTAATTAGGGCGGTAGAAGTAGTAAACCCCTTAAATTAAAGGTTAATAACGACCCGTTAAATTTTAATTTTAAAGACTCCGACTTTATTAATTTTAAGTACAAATATTATTATAGAAAATATTATAAAGTTAAAAAAATTTGCTACGAGAAATATTATAAATTTAATTGCTATAGTTGTAATAATTCTAATCTTAATAATTCGGATTTTAAGGATAGAAATATTCTTTCTTCCTACCCCCCTTCTAAAGGTAGTCCCCTTAATAGTAATCCCTTTAATAATAGTAATTCGACCGAAGATAGTCCTAATGGCCGTTACTGTACCGGTATAGTTAATATTAATTATTCTTCCTACTCTTAAAAATCTAATTTCAAATTTAAATATAAAGATATTAATTAATTTATTCCCTTCTATATTAACCCTAATAATATTAGTATTATTACCGATAGTAAGATTTTAATTTATACGGACGCTTTCTTATTTTATAAACGATTTTTATTATTTTTTGAAGATAAAAATACTGTTACCAATGCCGAAAAATAAATTATATAGTACTTCTCTACCCTACTTAGAAATATAATTATATTTTAGTAGAATAACGAAATTAACCCGTTAAAACGTTAATACCTTTACTAGAATAGCCTTAAACCAATATTTAAAATTTTAATTAACCGCTTCCTCCCTAATTCGGCTACCATAACCAAAAAATTTACTAAAGACCGCCTCGAATTTAAGGATATTACCCGTAACGAAAATATTCTATCTTAGTTTATTTAGTGTAAATTCTATTATATATACGCTATAGGTATCTTCTACTATACTAGCAAGAATTAATATAGTGTAATAATCCAAATCTAAATTAATATAAACTTTAAAATTAAATAATATTTAAACCCGCCTAGTAAGAAAGGCACTCTCCCCGAATACTTCACTAAAACCGAGGGTACTAAAGCGGTCTTATTAGCAATTATTCGTAAGCGCTATTTATATATCTATTAAAAAGTTATTAGTATAATAGTAAAGGTCGAAACCGTTATCCCCGCTAATTAATACGACGATTATAACGGTTGAAGTAATTAGTATAATAATTACTACTATAGTAACTATTATAATAACCGCCGCGATAATTATAATAATTACTATAATAATTATACCGACCGGCGTAATAATTGTTAAAATAACTAGCGTAATAACCGCTATAATAAGAACCGTAACGACCGTAGGGATTCGCATTATAATAATTGTACTTACTATATTAATTTAGGAAATAAGACTATTATTAATAATTCGGATAATAATTAAATTACGTACGCTAGTAATACGTCCGTTGCTTCAAAGGGATTAGATTTAAATAATGATAGAAGTATTTTTTATATTATTAAAGCATCTATATTTAATTCCTATAGTAAATTAAAGTATATTAATTATTATAAAGTCTTCCCCTTAATAAAATTAAGGAAATAGTACGTAAAAAAATACCTAATATATCAACAACCTAAATCGCTATTTCTAATTGTACCCTTGTACTAAACGTATATTTATTACTTCTAAATATTCCTATTTAAAAATATATTCTTCAATTATATTAATTTTTACAAAAATACGAAACAGGGATATAAAAAGATAGTACTAGCGAGGATCGCCTTATTTACCGAATTACTACTATTTAAAATACTAATTTATAAAGATAAGGAGATTTTAAAAGGTCCGCTTTCAAATTATATTTATCTTTATATTATAGTTCGAATATTACCAACAACCATGGGAAGAGAAATTTATATAGACCCGGGAATAATAAAGATAATTATTGGCCGAAATTTCCTTTCTACCCTTAATTATACTATTTTAATTAGGTATATTATAAAAATTCGAAGAGTTGGTGGTAAATCTATTAAATTAATAGAATAGGCTACTTTTACCCTCTTTATAGAAGGTATTATTATTAGCGTATTAAACTTAATTAAAATTAAGATTATTAGTTAGGTAATAAATAAATTTTAGCCTAACCTACTCCTTACTAATTTATTCTTCCACCCCTAATAAACTAATATCGATTATAATACTAAAGTTATTACCTTTTTAAATATAGGCCTACTAATAGTCTTATTTAAAATTTAGTAATATAAGATTAAATATATAAGAAAGGTTATAGTATTAAAAAAAATAGTCTTATAGTCCAGAGAAAAAGTAATAGTACTAATCTATTATAAACCTCTACTTAAAAGTTGGAGTTTTATATTTAATTCCGAAAATAAAGGCATTATAAATATAATTATTAATTGTAAATTACCTAAGCTAATTCTCTTTAAGAATTTAATTTACAAAATAAAGATTATTCTTAAGAAGTAGTATATTAATTATATCGAAGAATACAAAGATAATAGTTATTTTATTAGCAATTAGAATAAAATTAAAATAGCGGCCTTTTTAATTTAAATATTTAATACCCTTAACGAAAACCCTATAGTTACTATTAATAAAGTAATTAAATATATTATAATTAACTATATTCCCCTAATTAATTTCAAAATGAATTTTACCCCCACTATTAAAACGGTCGTATAAAGATAACGGCCCGAATTTAAACCTAACTCTAAAATCGAACTCGATATTAATTACCCCGAAGCCTCTAAAATACTTACTATTCCTAAGAAATATTTAATTTTAAATATCCGTATAAATAAATTAAAAATAATAATAAAGGAAGGTATATATATTTATATAATTAATAAGGGTTATACCCAAATATTAAAAGAGTTCGTATAATTATATTTATTACTCTAAGTTAAAGGAGGATTAGTAAATATATTAAAAGAAGAATATATATAAATACTATTAATAGAGGACTAATAGAATTAAAAAGTAGTTATAAGGATATACCTATTAAGTAAGAAAGAATAAACTGTAATTAATAAAATCTTCGATATACTATATAAATAGGGTAAAATATAATAAATTATATAGGCAACGCTATTTATATACCCGGTTTTTATAATATAAAAAAAAAACAAAGGACGGGAAGTAAAAAGGACGTTCCATTATTAATATAAGGGTAATTAATAGATTTATAGTATTAGACAACTACCTCCTTCCCTTATAAAAAATCGTAATTGCCTTTATACGGAGTAAGTATTTTATTACAATCATCGATATAGTAACTTTCTTCTATTAATTTGGCGTCTAGCCGGATTACCGGAATTAATTAACGCTTATAACTTATAGAAGACTTAAAGCTCTAACTATTACTTAAATAAAATTCCACAATACCCCTACCTACGTACAAAGGTTTATAAACTATCTTTTCAACAACTACAAGGACTACTACCGTATATATATTAATGATATTATTATAGTATTTAATTTATAGAAGGAGTATGTAATTTATTTAATAGTTATATTCAAATTATTTATTTCTAAGAATATCTTACTCTCGCCTAGAAAATTATTTCTAAGCTACCTTAATATCGAATTTTTAAACTTCTATATTAATAGGCTAAGACTATAGAATACCGAATAACGTATTAAAACATTTAAAAAATTAATTTTCCCTAATTAATTAAAGGCTTTCGAATAATATTTAAGGATATCCGGCTTCCTTCGCTACCTAATATTTTACTATACCTAATTAGCGGAGCCCCTTTAATAAAAGAAAATTCCATTCTTCGCTACAAAATATATTAAAAGAGTAATAATCAATAGCAAGCCGGTAAAGAGAATTACCTACTATATATATATAAAATTCACTCCTACGCCCAATAAAAAGGCCGCCTTCGAAGCTATTTAAATAGAGATTTATAACGGCGCTATATTTTATTACTTTAATTTTAATAAATAAATATTTTTTTAAATTGATAGTTCTATTAAAAAGGGTTTTAGTATAATACTTTTTTACTTAAAGAATAACTATTAATAGGAACCCGGCTCGTATATCCCTGCTAATCAAGTACTTCTAATCTTCTTCTTTAATAAATATTTTATTAATACTAAAATTAAATACAGCCCTTTAGAATTGGAGGTTGCTTATTTAATATAGATAGTTAAGAGGTTATAAACCCGAATCTACTTATATAATATAATTATTATTGTTCTTATTAACTATTTAGTAATAAAAGGCATTATTAAATAAAAATTATTATATATATCTTCGACCGATAGGGATAATAGGCGGCTAATTAACGCTTCTATTTACCTTTCCTAATATAATATTAAAATCTATTATTTACCCGGCAAATTTAACTTCGTTTTAAATATTTTAAATTAATTTAAATTTATTAATAATATTTAACTAAAACCCAACAGTACGTTAATCTTCAATAATATCTAATTAATAATTAATTAAATTCTTTTAATTATAGTAAAAATAATCTTCAATAATAAATTAAAGTAATAATTTATAATAGTATATAGGAAAAATAAAAAGTATATAGTAATTATCGATAATTTTAAAGATTTTTAATTAAATAACGAGGATATTGTTACTTTTCAATACCTAAGCTACCTATTCTTTATAATCAATAGTATAATCTATACTAACTAGTTAAATAATATAAAAATTCTATACGTTCTATATAATTACGTATAGAAAATCCTAGAATTAACGTATAATAAAAAGCACTATTTTAGTTAAGATAGAATATTATATAATTTAAAAGGATTTTCTATTATTAATAAAACGTATTTAGTTAAAAAATACGTACGAAATTACCTATTATATAACCTTAATTAAATTAATCGCTCCGGCCCTATAGGAGAACTCTAGCCTATCCGACCGAAGTTCGATAGTGTATTCCCTATATGCACGGTCGCTATTAATTTTATCGTCGGCCTACTGGAAATCTCTGTTAAAAACTCCTTATAAAAGCTCTCCGGCTACGGTATTTTCAATTTATTAATACCCGCAATTAATATTATTTCTAAACGGTTATTCTTTATCCCCGGCTATTCTATATATATAATAAAGGAGTAGGGTATAGCCTTCGTTTATTTATTAATACTATTGGATTAGAGCCTACTATTAGGAATTATCTTTAATTGTAATAAAAAATTTATATCTAATTTCTAATAAGGAATATAGAAGGCTCTAAGTACGAAACTCCTAATAATAACCGTTTACTACCCCTAGGGAGATAGCGCCTCGGAATGTAAGAATTAGAATATTAAAATCGCTATCCGCTTCTACGTTTTTAACTACCTTAATAATAACTAACTATCCCTAATACTAGTATTATAATAGAACCTTAATAGTACCTATATTAATACTATTAAGGCCTCTCTGTATAAATATTTCTTTGGATATTGTTTAAAAGGACCGTTAGAATCTCTAAACAACCCTGTATTCTTGTAAAATTATAACCCCGCTCTTCGTAATTATATTTAAGAAGAAGTAAAACTTACTATAAATTTTATAACCGCTAAAACTAAAAGGTTCTATAATATTGGATGTAAACCGGTAGATATTGAAGTTAGTAATAAAATTTTCCTAAAGTTATACTACGAGTATTATTTACAAGACCGTCCGTCCCGAAAATTCTCTTAGCAACGAATTAGTTCCTTTAAAGTTATTAAAAAGGTCGGAGGTTTAATATTCAAATTAGAGCTCCCTTATAGTATAAAGGGAATTTACTTAATTATTTTAATTATTTACCTTAAACGAACTCCCTAAGAAGAGGACCCCTTCCGATACATTCCTCCGCCTTTAAGACCTATTAAAAATTCCTAGGAGGATTCGGAATTAGAATTGGGTCCGTAATACGAAATAAAAAGATTAAGAACTTATAAGGAATTAAAAAGAGGAAAAATAAAATACTAAATTAAATAGAAGAAATACAGTAATAAAGACAATAAATAGTAAATAGAGGAATAGTTCAAAAATACACTATAATTAATTACCGAGTATTAGGAGAAACGAGGTAGCCGGACTAAGAATTTTAGTAAGGAAGTTATTCGAAAGAATATTAGGAAGAAAGAGTAAATTTCTACTAAAGATAGTAATCTTTTTATATATAAGCTGGAACTTATTATTGGATATATACGATTAATTATAGAGTAGGGTACTAAATTGGGATAGCTCAATTGAGGCATACCCAATCCAGTGCTACGGCCGAGGCATACCCAGTACTATAGTCGGGTATAAGACAGCCGACTACTATTAGTAGGCGGCCCGCGGGAAGTGGGACCCACCCCTGCAAACCAGGGTGGATCCTTGCCCAGACTAGGGTCCTTATATAAAAGGATCCCTAACTAGGCCGGCTATTGGCCGTTAAACTTCCTCCTACATCTCGCTTTCTTACTTTAATATTATTAATTATATTAATAAATATTTAGAGTTTCTAAGCATCCCAGCGAACCATAACAATAATCCTACGCTTCTATTAACAAAGGGAAGTAGCAACCGCTAAGGTACCTCTATATACGAACTCTTAACCTCCTAATACAATCCCCCCCCTTATAAATTCCGTCTTCGGAACTTTTATAACGAACGTTAGATATTAAAGCGTTGTCGGATATTACTCGCTATAACTACCGATGCTATATTCCGGATTATAGCCGTTCTACTATTAGCGAACCGCCCGTTAGAGTATTAGTATTATATTATCCATTCTCGTAAACTCCAAATACGGCTATAAAGCCGGTATTAAATTTATAGAATTAATATTCTATCTACTAATATATTAGCGCTATAATATCTATTCTCGTAAATTCTAAATATAGGTATAAATCTAGTATTAGATTTAAAGCGTTAGTGTACCGCCCGTTAGAATATTGGTATTATAATATCTATTTTTATAATTCTAAATATAGATATAAAACTAGTATTAGGTTTAAATATTTAGCGTTCCGCCCACTAGAATATCGGTATTATAATATCTATTCTTATAACGTACTGCCCGCTAGAATATTAGTATTATAATATTTATTCTTATAAATTCCAAATACAAATACGAAACTAATATCAAGTTTAAACGTCTAGCGTTCTACCTATTAAAATATTAGTATTGTAATATCCATTTTTATAACGTGCCGCCCGCTAGAATATCGGTATTATAATATCTATTTTTATAAATTCTAAATATAAATACAAAACCATTATTAAATTTAAAAAGTTAATTAGGTTCCTAATTATTATTAAGACTATTATTTTGTAAATGTATAAAGTAATAAGCTTCATTTTACTTAATAAGGAGTACTACACTAAATTTAAGGATATTAATAAATACCTTAGGATATTAATATAAATATACTCCGTAATTCCTCTTACTAAATACTCTCTATTATCCGTACTCGTAATACAATTTAATACTCTCGTAAAATACCCTTCGTTATTTATACTTACTATATAATATTTACATAATTGAAACCTAAAATTCCTTTTATAAATTATTCTCTATTATTTATATTTATTATAACCTATTTTAATATTTAAATATAATCCCCCTCCCTATAAATTCCATCTTCGGGACCTTTATTTCCTTCTTCTACCTCTTATATTTCTATATACTATTTCCTTTATAAACCTCCCTTATTTATATTATTCCTTCCTAATTACCTTCCTATTACTTTTATTTTATTTTTTATATTACTCTTTCTGTTCTAATAATATAATTCTTGATTGCTTCCTCTACTCTTCCTACTATAATTCGAATTATATACTTTCCCATTTTCCGCCTTTTTCTCCTACTTTTTTATAACTACTGCTATTACTTATTTATTCTATCCTTCCCTTTTTAATTATTACCTTCGTTTTATCTTTTTATTTACCCCCTCCTATTACTTATATAATTATTTAATATTCTCCTTACTTTATATTATCTTATATTTACCTACCTTAAATTATATTCGCCTACCTCGATTTATATTCGTATAGGAACTTTTTCCCTTATTCATATAATATCCCTTCTACCTACCCTCTTCGCCTCTTTTTTCTTCTTCTTCCTATCCTTACCTTTATAATTATATCCGCTATTCTCTCCCTTAATTCTATAATTACCTCGCTTATCCCTTCGTTCAAGCCGGCCCTTATTATAGACGTACGTATTTTTATTATATACTTATATACTAATTCCTATTTCTTTTATAAATTTAATTAATATATTTACTTTTCCTCTTTATTTTTTTCCTTTTTACTCTATCCTTTCCTTCCTCTTACTTTATACTTATAATTAACCTCTAATTAACTGCTCTTTTCCTATCCTTTAATAATATCCACCCCCTCGCTTATTTAAAATATAATATCGCTTTAATTTGAGTATTCGCTAACGCCCCAGCCCTAAACCTATATAAAGCACTCCATCTAATTAGTACGTATACCTACTAGATTAAAGGTACGCTATCTTCCCCTTATTATCTCTCTTATTTTTTTTTTTTTTTTTTTTTTTTTTTTTTTTTTTTTTTTTTTTTTTATACTAACGTCTTCTTCTTCCAGAATTCAACGAGAGATCGCAATATTCGCTATCGCTGCGCCGCTACATACTCGAAATCCCTTATAGTATTTATAATCTTTAGAATAATATATAAAATATAACGGCTAAAATTATATATTTTATTAATATTAGTAGCCCCCTACCCGCCCCCCTCTTATAGCGGTTGTATTAGTCTATAGTAGCGTTTTAAACTATAATATAAGCGCATTTTATTAATAATAGTCTTCCTACAATGTTACTTAATATATTCTAAATTAAAAACTTTAATTATAAGGGCTACTTAAAATTTAATTACTATAGTATTAGTAATATTAATACTAATATTAATCTAGTAGCCCCTATTAATAGTCCTATTACTAGTAATAACGGCTTTCCTATAAATATTTTAATACTGAACTCTCTTATTCGTATTACCCCCTCCCCTAATTGTAATTAGGGTCCTTAATATTAAATAGTTAATAGAAGGTTGGCGTTTATAAATAGGAAATTAAATAAATTATTAGAATTCGCAAAGGAGGATTATAAGTAAATAATATAAAATAATATTTACGAATATTATTAATAAGTACGGTAGCGCGTAGGAATATTCTTTTTAAAATTATAAATTCTAATCCTATATCGATAATAGCGGACGCTACCGAAGATTTTTTTATTTAAGGTAATAATAGAAAATACAGGCTATATTCTACCTAACGCCTTATTAATATCCTATATTAAATTAAACTACCTTCCCTTCCTATTTCTTATTCTATTTAATATTTCTACTTTACGTCTCCGCTTTACGCCTTTACTTTCGTATTCCTACTTTACACCTTATATTTATATTTTATATCTATATTTTATATCTCTATTTATATTTTTATTTTACAACTCACATCTACGTCTTGCGTCTCTACTCTACATTTTACGTTTATATTTTACATTTGCGTCTTACGTCTATATCTTGCGTTGTCACAGGCATTACTGCTATGTTCCTATATATAAATAGGTACTACACTGCAGTAGTGCAGCCAGCTTGCAGCTGTCTAAGTGCAATACAGCAGTTACGTACACACGTGCTGTAGTCCGTGTACTAGACCCACGCGTGCCCTATATAATTCTCGTACGCGTATAGGATTCTCTTTCTATTCCTCGTACAATAATTAAAGTCTTAATTTAGTATTTATTCGTACCTTATAATACTTTATTATACCTAACTATCGTATTAATACATAATAAATAATTTTAGATAAATTAAGAGTAGTACGAGACTACTATAGTAATTTAGTCTTCGCGAGATTATATTTAGCCGACTAATATAATCGCTAATAATTAATTAAGACGTACTCGATATTAATCGATACGAAACGAGAATTTCATTCAAATACTATAATAATTTCAAAATTACAAATGCAATTAACTAATATCTTTTCATTTATTATTACTTAAAATTACAATGAAATATCTAATCCTAGTAACCAACCGCAATCCTAATAGGATTAAATTAACCTATATAAAATATTCCCAATACTATTGAAGGGCTTCGATTAACTCTAATATATTTATAAAGAGGAAATAACTAGCCTCTTAATTTCTAAAGACTTCGCTGAAAAAGTTAAGGACTCTAAGAAGGTTATAAAATTACTTTATTACTTTAATACCAAATTTAAAAATTTTAATAACGAAATTAACGCTATTATAAAAGCAAAAGATAAACTAGCTACCGTATTTAAAAAGGAGGTAGAGGGATTTAAAACCTACGTTACTATACTCGAAAGCCTCAAAGCCCAATAAACTATTTAAATTAACTAATAATAATAAAAATACAATAGCATTATTAGAAAAAATATAATCCTATAGAAGAACGTCGCTTCCTTACAATCAAATAATAATTTTCTATATACTATTATTACCTAGAAAAAATATAATATATTAGCGGCGGAATAATAATATACCGACTTATTAACTATATTCCAATCTCAAAATAATATATTCGAAGAAATAAATACTAACTATAAGGAAGCCCTCGCCGAAGCTAACTAGGCTAAGATCCTTTGTAAAGAGTTCGATTATATTAAATAAAGGTTTAAAAACGCCTAGATCGAAGCCTAATTCAATACAACTAAAACAACGAAAGCAACCACCAAGAGCTCTAAATTCCTCGTACGTATAAATAATAATAATAAATTAAATATATATAATATTAAAGAGGAGGTTCCTAAAGGAGGAGTTTCTAACCATACTAATAGTAATAGTAGGGACGGAACTACTATTAGCAATATTAGCGTTAGTAAATTCGGCGTTAACAGTATAGGAAGAGCCGGCGAACTTACTAACTAAAAGCCCGGAATAAATAAAAATATTAATAAACCTAGAAGGTTCGGTCCTAATAGTCCTAACGGTCCAAATAAAGGTAATAGCCCCATTAACTACTTTATAGGCCTAGGAAGATACTATTTTATCCCCGCCCTAACGGTAAATACTTATATCTAATATCGTAATCTAACTAAAAACCCTAAATAATTTACAAACGAAGAGAAAGATATATTTAAGCGTTATAATTAATTTATTACCTGATCTACAGCTATTCGTATCCGCTAGGAAATTAATAATTATAATTTTATAAATAAAAAGACTAAATTCCTATATACTATAGGTTATTTAAGTAACAAAATTAGGATTACTATTACTATAAATATAAGGAAGATTCTAAATAACCCTCATTATTCGGCCGCCTAGGACTAGCCTACGGGATAGGGATTTTTAAATTACCTAACCTCTTATTTCTAATAAAGTAACGTTATTACTATCTCTAAGAAAGCTATAATTCAATTAAAACAAAATATAGGCTCCAATAATAAATTCACTAACTTTACCAATTTCGAAGTATAATTCACTATACTAGCAGATAAGTATAACTATAATATAATTATAAAAGTCCGTATATTTAAAAACAAAATCAATAAGGACCTCCGTACAACAATATCTTACTAATATAATACCCTCGATTATAATAATTAGAAAGGATAAGTAAAATTATACTATAATTTATCCAAATCCCTTAATAATACCGCTTTCTACAATAATAGTAGTCAGACCAACAATAATAATAATAACGGCAATAATAATAATAATAGTAATAGTAATAAATAAAGGGACTTTAAAGCTATAGAGATTAACCGCTTTAAAATAAACGAAATTGATTTAAAAATTATTCAAACCCGCTTTGTAATTAAATAATATATTAAATATAGTAAACCCGGCTATTAAATTCGTAAATACCGTAATTAAATCAATTATAATAATAAACCTAAAATTACTAATAATAACAATTCCAATACTAATAAAAGTAATAAAACCTAAAGTAACAAAACTAATAAGCAGAACATTAAAACTATAATAAATATTACACCTCCTTCGAGGGAAACGGCCAATATAGTACCCTCCGAAATTAATACTACTACCTAATAGTAGGGAAATAGCGAACCCTTGAATTAAAACGTATCTAAGGGCCCAGTAGGGACTAAAGAAATAAAAAAAAAAGAAGAACGAATAATACTATCGAAAATATAAATATTTAGTAGGCTCTTATTTATTAGAAAGGTAAACCTTTATTTATAAAAAGTTTAAATATCTATAAATAGAATACTACCCTTTTATCTACTTATCTTTAGTACCCCTAGTACAATAGTAAAATTAATTGCGTATCGCTAATTAATTCCGGCTATATAGGAAAGGCTTTTATTAATAGGACTTTCGCCGAAAAGGCGTACTTTAAAATATATAAATTCAATAAAGCAAGACTATTTTATTTAACAAATAATAATTTCAAAGAATAGGTCATATATTACGTAGAGACAACTATACAGATCGGTTACTACAAAAAAACAATTAGACTTTTTATCGCCGACTTAATATATAAATACCCTATTATCCTAAGTTAACTATAATTATAATTATACAACCTAGATATCAATTAGGTAATTAACAAAATTATATAGAATAAGGAATATATTAGGAATTATATTAATATATTTAACGTAGTTAAGACGTTAATAACGCTAATATTTCCAATTTTAAAATTAATAGTAAACCTATTATTAGAGGAAAAACCGATAATAAACTTATCCTTAAATAAAGAGAAAAGAATAACCAAAATATTAAAGCGCCGGATAGCCGCCAATTCTAAGAAACCCTAAATAGTAGAATAAATACTAACCGACTAAGCGTCAATATATCCCATAGAAACGCTAAAAGGGAAATAAATATTAATAATGGAACTATTAATATAGCTAATAATAATTAGAAAATTCGAAGAATTTTGTAAACCCGAAAGGAAACCCAATAAAATTAGAATAATAGTAGAAATTAAAGGAGGCTGCAAAATTTAGAATATAGTAAGACTAGAATAGATCCGTTATACTTATTTCTATTAATTTAAACCCGTAAATATAGAAATAAACCCCTTTAACTTTAAAAATTTCAAATTAATTAACGCTGAGGCCTTTATAATAATTATTAAGATAAAAAGAATATATATTAATTTAACAATATAAATAGAATTTAAAGAATTCTAAAAGGAGAAATTATATATTTTTATACTAGCCCTATTAAAGGAAATATAGAAAAATATTATAATAAATAAAGATAAACCTTATTAAAAATACTTTAATAACCCTAAAATTTATAAAATAATCGATATTTATAAAGTAGAGGTAGTAGGGGAATAAACCTCTAGGGCGTCCCTCTAACTAAGAAAAACTATCCGAATATTCGTAAATTGTCTTTATAATTTAAGGAAAGAAGCGGAACTAATACTATTAATAGAAATTAATTATATTTATAGTATTATAGAGGAAAATATATAAAAGTTTATAGAAAAATCTATTAGGCTGAAGTATACCCCCAAAGAAATTAAGGAACGATTCCTAGATAAATATAAAGACTTATCTAAAGTAGTAAACCCTATAGACGCTAAAGTACTACTAAAATACTATTCCTATAATTATAAAATTAAATTAATATTAAATAATAAATTATTCTACTCTAAAGTAAAACCTATATTACCTTAAGAATTTAAAATTATTAAGTAGTAGTTTAATAATAACCTTATAAAAAGATTTATCCGACCCTCTACCTCTAATATAGCGTTACCCGTATTATTTGTACGCAAGTTGGGCGGAGGTATAAGAATTTATATTGATTATAGGGGGATTAATAATATTTTATTAAAAAACTAATACCTTCTACTATTAATTAGAAAAATTCTAAACGCTATTTATAAAGTAAAATAGTTTATAAAGGTAAATATTATTGTGGTATTCAATAAATTACGTATAGTAAAAGGCTATAAATAATTAATAATTTTCATTATATAATTTAGGTTATACGAATCGTTAATATATCCCTTTAAATTATTAGGAGTGTTAATATCTTTCTAAAACTTTATTAATAATATATTATATAATATCCTAAATATTTATACTATAGCTTACTTTAATAATATTTTAATTTTCTCCGAAATATATAAAGAATATATAAAATACGTTTAGGAAGTACTTTAATACTTAATTAATACCGGACTATAAATTAATATTAATAAATACGAATTCTATATTTAACGAATAAAATACTTAAGTTTAATTATTACCCTAGAGGGTATTAAAATAGATCTAGACAAAGTGGAAGCCGTTACTTACTAAGAAGTACTAATATTTAAATAGTAATTGCAATAGTTTTTAAATTTTATAAATTTCTACCGCCGGTTTATAACTCAATTCTCCTCAATAATTAAACTACTTTATAAATTAATGAAGAAGGGTGTAAATTAACAATAAAAAACTAGGTATAAAGTAATATTTATATTACTAAAGGAAACGTTTATAATAGCCCTAATATTAAAAATTTATAATTAGGAAAAATTAATAATAATAGAAATTAATATTTCCAATTAATCGTCGGATAAGACCTTATTATAAATATATAACGATAATTAACTTTATTTAATTATTTATTTTTTAACCAAATACTTAACCGTTAAATATAATTATAATATCTATAATAAGGAATTACTTATAATTGTAAAGGTATTAGAAGAATAGAGGCCAAAATTGGAGGGAACTGTACAATTATTTAAAATTATTATAAATTATAAAAATCTAAAGACTTTTAATACTATAAAGAAATTTATGTTTAAATATATATATTAATTAAAATTTCTATTATAATTCAACTTTTCGATTAAATATAAATTAGACTTAATTAATGTACGCCTAGACGCTCTAAGTAGGAAGTTTAAATATATCCTTAAGGACGCTTTTGATAATAGACTATAAGTAAGGGAGAAATTGTTAATTAATCTAAATTATTTCGATGAATCTTTTAATTCTAAGGAAAATAGTATCTATATTAACGTTATATTAAATATTAAAGAACCGTTAATAATTTATATACTTAAGGATAAAGGTAAAGGAAATAAGGTAATTTATATTAATAATTTAATATTAAAGTCTTATAGCAATTCTATAATAATAGTTAAAATTATAATTGTAATTAAAGAGGGTAAACGCTAGCCTAAGTATCTTAAAAAGGTCTTACGTATTCCTTTCGTAAAATATTACCTTATTAATAATAGAGTAATATTTAAGGATTAAATAATAATATTACCTAATAATAATAAAGCCTAATTAGATCTAATCTATAAAACCTATACTTCGGCACTAGGTAGCTACCTAAGAAGGGATAAAATATTCAATTTAATAAACCGTACGTACTAATAGCTAAGTTTAATTATAGTAATTAATACTTATTATAAAAATTACCTTTTTTATTCTAAAACTAAATTATCCTGAATAATACTTACAAGCTTCTTAAAATTATTACTATTACCCTATATGCTATAGCGGAATATTTTAATAAATTATATAATACTATTACCTAAATTAAAGAAGAATAGGAAGGGAATAGCCTACTAATATATAATTATAATAATCGATAAACTAATAAAAATAAAGTACTTTAGTCCTTATAAAGGATTAACGACCGAAGAATTAATAAAAAAATTCATCGATTATATTTATATACTATATAATTTATTAAATATTATTATATTAAATAGAAGAATATAATTTGTATTTACTTTCTAATTACAATTTTCGGGAAGGCTGAGTATTAAATTAAAACTATCTATACTATACTATAAAGGAACAAATAATTAAATAAAGAAAATTAATACGGAAATAGAATAATATTTTCGAACCTTTATTAATTAAGTTTAAAATAATTAGGTAAATTAATTAGTATTAGTCGAATTTTAAGGAAATAACCTTCAATTAGTAATTATAGGAATATTACTATTCTTCGCTAACTATAGATTTTATCTTCGATAAGTACCGAACCCTCGAAGCTACTACTACCGGATACGTTACTAGAATAATAATAATAAATATTTAAAGCCAATAATATTATAGAATATTTTA
>NW_026944422.1:0-78032 GCF_033458365.1 Neurospora hispaniola | reverse complement strand
TTATAAACGGTTAAGGCTATAGTAATAGTAAGTTAAGATACGATTAATTGGGTATTGATTTGAAGTGTATAACGTTGGTTATAATGGTAGATAGTAGCGATAGTTTGAAATGTGGTTAACCGACTATTAAATTAGTATATATAGTACTAATTAAGGGAGTATTAAGTGGGCGATAGTAATATTGAAGTTGGTATTAATTAGAGAATAGAGATTTGGGAAGAGGGGTAAGGAAGTAAAAAAAAGGATTTAATAGCAGTAACGCACCTTTTTATTTTCTCCGAAATAATTAAAGATTCGATTAATATTATTAGTAATATAGTATTTAATATTTCGCCCTATTTATTTTTTTTTAATAGAATAGCGATAATAATATTGGATTTAGGAATTTAATTAACTTCCGCCGTTTCGTCTAATATTGCGTATAGTTTATTTATATAGGTAAATAATTTAGGATTAATAGGATACAATTTTTCGTAGTCCTGTACGAGATTTTAGACGTTCTCTATTAATCTATTAATATATAGGCCACCTCGCGGGTACTATTTATTATACTCCGTACTATAACCTTTATATTTTACCTAATATTCGATTAATAATTTGTTCCTATACTATAAAATCTTTCGGTCTATGATTTTCTCTACCTTGTATAATTGCCAATTATTAGTATTACCTTCGACTATAATATATTCATTTGGTTATTCTTCGTAATAAAATAGGTTTTTACTATAGGAGTATTCTCTTAGGTAATTTACGGAAATAATTAAGTGAATCCTCTATATAGGTAGTAATTCGAATTTATATATTAGGTTGTTAATTTTTCGTTTGACTTTAAATAGCCTAATTTATTAGTTAGCGTATTTATACGATTTAGTGCCTGGTTAAATACAGCCTTTATATAATTATAGTATTACTTTATTTCCTTTAATAAATTGGAGAAATTGATAATTTTTATTAAATATTAGTTTGTATTTCATTACTATTTAATTAATAATTTTAACCGCCTTGCGATAGTATAAGCGTTAAACTGTATTAAAGTCGTTATTTTAATAGTCTATTAGTTTAAATAGGTCGAGCGCTATATTTAATTTAAAACCTATTATAATTTCGTTAGGGGTATAGCCTAATAGTATTAATAGATTATTATTAAAATTGTACTATAGGGTAGGGAGAATATTTAGTTAAGGAATATTAAAATTCTCTATAATGTGGTACCGGATGGCGATTTTAACCTCCTAATTATACTATTCAACCTAGCTATTAGACTTCGAATTCTATACGGTAGTATAATAAATTATTATATTAAATTTTAGGAAAACCTCCTTCCAAATTGCAGATAAAAATTTAGAATCCTAGTTAGTAATTGACACCCGGAATAAGCCCTAATCGTATAATAGGAGTATAGTGATGAGGCGTTCGGCCTATTATTTTATAATATAATTTATTCGGCCGGGGATTAATAAAGTCTTTTTATTAAAATTATATATAATGATTATAAGTGTATTGTAATATTCTCCGCCCTACATTATTAATTAGTTAATTTAATTGGGAAGATTAGTGACGAAGTTTATGTGAACTGTATAGAAAGGTACTAGTTGTGGTTTTATAGGTTTTATCTATTTGGGGGCGGTTTTACAATCCGTCCTAGACTTCAAACATTGTAAGTAATACTTTACGTATTGCTTTAAGGCTTTTATTATATAGGGAAAGCAAAATCTTTCCAATTTTTACATTATTCTTATAAAGTTGAAGTAATAATATTTATTATATACGAAGGCGAATATATCGTATATAGTATTAGCGAGAATATATAATTTTAATTTTCCGATACGAAGGAAGTAGTATAATAACCTATCTTTTAATTGAAAGGGAAATTGTTTATTAGTATTAAGACCGAACTTTATACTACAATTATTATATTCTTTTAATTTACGTATAATAGTAGCGTAATATTTATCTTTTTTATAATTAGTAATAAACTTCGTTCTTGTATCTTCGTTTATATAGATGTAAATTGCGTAAGTAGCGTCTTTCTAAATATTATCGAATTTATTAACGTCTAGCCGTAGTTCAATTTCAACGCTGAATAATCTAAATAAAACGTCCGGAATAATATTAATTTTTCTTAGTATATAACGAACATCGAAGTTGAACTAAGATAAATATATAAAAGTAATAATAAGTTTCGAGTTCAATTTTATAAAGTCGGTAGTATCTAGGTTAATTTATTTAATTATACTAATAAGGGCGCGATAGTCTATTAGGACAATAACGGGTTTAGTGTAGGATTATACTAATTAGCGGAGGGATTGGCAGGTTTAAATTAAATAGGCTGTTTCTAGCTCTATTGGCTAGTAATTCTTTTCGGCGGCGGATAACCGTTTATTATAAAAGAGAATAGGCTAGATTTTATGAATAGGAATGGATTTGCCGTCCTACCAATCGCCGTCAATATAAAAGACTATAATACTGAAACCCTATCTTTTCGAAGCGTTGATTTTGAAAAATATAATTCTATTTAAATAATAGTAAAAGATTACTATTTCTTTCATTAATTAATCCTATAGAATAGTAAAGGCTTCTTTTTCGAAGTCTATTAGCGTGAAGCTTAATATATTAGTAAACGTCTTTCTTATTACTAGGGATTTCTTCTCTAATATTTTACTGTCCTTTTTACTAGTTTTAATAAGTTTAGCTTTCCTTTCTTCCAAAGGACCGATTTTTTAAACGAATTAAGGAATAAATCTTTTTAGGAAATTAATTAAATTAATATAGTATTTTAGCAATACTAGGTCGGTTAGTTATTAGATATTCTATATAGCGGTGATATAGTTAGTAATAGTAGCTATACCTAATTTATCTATGTAGTAATTTAGTAGGCGTACTAATGGATACGTAACGAAGGACTTCTTTATTATTATATTGAAATTAATTTTTTAAAATAGTTTAAAGATAACTTCTAGGTATTTTAAGTGATTTTCGGCCGTATTGCTAAATATAATAATATTATCGATATATCCCGTTATAAATATATAGTGTAGATAGAATTTTCGGTTAATAAATTATTTATATAAGTTAGCGAATTTTTATAGCCTATTAGTACGACGTTCGATTATTCTAATTCCCTTAGACTAATTAGGATTATTCTATTTTAATAAGGTAAGTAAATACTAATTTAGTAGAAGAATATTAAACCGTTAAAACAATTAACGAAATTCTTGCCTCTTATTCTAGCGATTATAGAGTTTTAGGTTAGTAGTAAGTACGAATCGCCAATAATTATACGGTTCAACAGTTATAAATTAATAATAATACACTCCTTTCGGACGCTATTTATAATATACTAAATAATAAAGTAGGGATAACCGAATAGCGTTGCCCTATATATTTATTCGAATTTACCGTCTTTATATATTTTATTTAATATTTTATTAAGGAGTTAACAATTTTGGATATTAAATTAGTAAAATTTAAATAAAATTTTTTATTTATATTAGTTTTCAACGAGGTTAATCCGAAGTATATTACCCTCGTTTATTTTTATTATATTACGTTTATTATAAATATTATATTTATTAAACAAAACCTTAATGTATTGTACGTATACTGGATTGCAATTGTAAATCTTAATTCCGTAGATAGATTTAATTTCTAGAATATTTTTATCTTTACCGATACTAAGGGATAGACGTCGTTTTAATAATTTGTAGAGGAATTTCAATGCGTCTTCTTCGGTAAATTCGCAATTAGGAACGTTATCGGTCGTTCGAATAATTATTTTATTAAATATAATTATTATATTAAGGGTTAGTGTAATATTCTTAAGGTCTGCGGTAAATACGAATTTTTTACCGGGTTAAACTTTTACTACGGCTAATAACGCTTAGACTTATTTAAATAAAATAGCCTAATAACTATTATTATTGAGATCTTTAATAGTATCTATTCGTTAGGATTGATAAATACGTATTAGTTTATTAGTAGTATTAATAATATTCACGAATTTAGGGGTTTTCGTATTAAGGAGATAATTTCGGGCGTAGGGATGCCTAGCCTTAAAGATATATTCTTTTAAAATGTCTATTAGTGATTTATTAGTAATATATGCGAAATTGACGGGAATAAAATATTTAGAGTGCGGTGGAATAATTATATTGCACATTATTAATACTCTTCAACGAATTGGCTTAGCTATGTAATTAGTTAGTATAATTATATTACTATACGTTAGAATTTATATAGTATTTGCTAATGAATTAATAATAATTTGGTTTAGTTGGGTCTATTGAATTCCTAATAGTAGTCTAGCGGCCAGTCCTTTAGTAACTTATACGGTCAATATAAATACTTAGCGTATAGGGCGATTATCGATAGTACCTTCGATAAACAAGTCGAACGTTGCTTATTTAGTAAGAACTATTCGATTATTAATGATATTGAATAATTTCGTTTTTAAATTGTTAAATTTTATATTTGGATTTTTATTAATTTATTATTTGTCGACTAAAATATTAGAATAATTAATATTTATGCAAACGGTATGTTTATTGCTATTTAGTTCTAGGCGAATATTTATTTAGAAATAGCTATATTGTATAGGGTTGCTAGATAGGTTTGCAGGACTTTTATTAACCTACTCTATTATTTTAAAAGCTTTAATTATTTTATTATATTAAATATTATTTATTGCGAAACTTATTGAATTATAGTTTTAATAGTTAAATTGTAGCGGTAATTAATTTAATTTACTAAGTTTCGGTTGGTTAGGTTCGGGTCCCGAACCTAATAGCCTTAGTTCGGTGTATGAATTGGTATAGACGTGGGTAAATATTTTACTGTGTGTAGGGAAAACCTTGTGATACTTTTTATATATTTGCCGATTTATATTGTACGATAATAAATAAATAGAACCGGAATTAATATTAGATTTAGTAGTACTAGTAGGGATATTTATTAATATATTACCTCCGGTCGATAAATTAATAATTAAGAAAACTTCTTCCTCCTTTAAATTATAATTTTAATTAATTTTTTCGAATCCTTATCCTTTAAAACGTTCTCCTTCGGAATTTAGTTCGTCTTTTTCCTAATAAATTTTACGTTTATCCTCAATAGAGTAAATACTATTATATTTTAGCTTAAATTTAATATATTAATAATAAATATATTGGTACGGATAATTTTAGTAACGTTAGTTTCGGTTAAATAAACCGCTACGCTATCCGGACGATAGGCCGTTGTACTTGTAGGATGAACCTTAATATCCGTTTCCTAACGAGGAATTGCGATATTTATATAATAAGCCTCTCTAATACGATTATAGACTACCCTGATATTCGCTAAACGAGGATCTGTGATATTTATTATTATTGTAGTTTAATGGGGCTAAAGATAATTATTAATAAGTTATATTACAATTAAGGGTTAAATTAAGGTAATAACGCTAATAATCCTCCTTTCCCTATAATACTATATTTTAGTCTTCCTTGATTTCCTCCTATTTTACGAAATTAGCGGTTTCGATAGCTTTAATATTTGGGAATTTACTATTAAGTTCGGCCCTTAGTATTTATTTATTAAAATTACTATTATATCCTCCTAAGTTATTAATAATTTTGAAATAATACGTTTCGGCGTAGCGATTTAGATGGGTTAGTTATTCGTCTAGAATTATATCGTCGGCGGGTTCGACGATTAAGTCTTTTAGGCCGGGGTATAAATAATTGTAAATTTGAATTATATACGTACCGCGATCTTTTTTACCGAACTCCTTCAAATAGCGGATAACTTCTATTACAATATTGTAAGGTAGTTTATTAATATAATAATCTTCGTATAAATATTCTAATATATCGAATTTAGTTAATGTTTAAGCGCGGAATATCTTCCAACGTATAAGAATCGTAATATACTAATTATTTAAATTCTGCTTTATAGCTGCGCAGGTCTTTGTATCGAATTAGTTTATATATTATACTTTCGTTCTACCTATAAATAATTAATATAGATTTTTCTAAAAAATATCTACCTTTAGATTATTGTTGATAATATTATTTCGAACGGTCTTAATAAAGAGATAGGGCGATATAATATAGATTTTATTTTTCTTTTAGAAATAATTACCTCCGATATTACTATTTTTTTCCTTAATATCCGACTAAAAATAATTAATTATCGAAATTTTTTAGCTATTAAATGTAGTAGATTAAAGGGAAGTAGCGAAGTAATTAATTATAATTTTTAATTTATTGTTATTTATTTTACCTATAGCTTTAATAATACGTGTAATATAGTAAAGCTCTTTATTACTGTTCAATATTTCCGGTTCTTCGGCGGCGGTAGTATTATTATTATTACCGGTATTCTTACTATAATTATTATCTTCGGTAGCGGCGTTACTACTAAAATCTGCTTAAACGGAATTTATATTACTGGTTATTTATTTAATTAATTAACGCCGGCGTTAAATAGTTGCTTAGAGCTTACGAAATATACCTAATAATCTTTATAATACCTTCTATTTTTCAATAAACGGTTCGGAATTAAACAGCAATTCGATTATATATTAATCTCTAGGGGGTAAATTAGTAATATCGGGTGAGAATAAAGGTTGGACTAATAAGTAGGGTTTTAAGGTTTTTAATAAAAGTACGAATATAATATTAGGAAAACTTCGCAATTTATATTAGAAGGTATAAGGATAGGGAAGATTAATATTTGGGAGTAGGGTTTTAATAGATTTAAGGGTATTAAATAATAGTCTAATTTTAATTAATACTTTCCCTTTCTATTACTTTAATAATCTTAATAGTATTATTAATTAAAGGCCTCTTTATTCCTTATATAAAAACGGAGAAGGAATTTAGTAATTCCTTTACTTTGGTACCTTCTTGGGAGGCTTTGGGGATACCGTTCGGTTTAAAAATAATTATTTATTATTAATTTAAGGTAATTAATAGCGGGCTATTAGTAAATTTAGGTTTGTTATATTGATAACCGGCGGTTTAATTAATTTACTCCTTCTAATTTCTATAGGGGATAACTACCTTAGTATTTAATTTACTAGCATAACTTCTAAAACGCTATTTAATTTACTAAAGGAAATCGAACTTAAATCAAAGGAAATTACAATTATCGCCCTACTCTAAATTTTCTACAACGATAAGTACGTTGAAAGTTGTTCTAGTATTACCGTTGGGGAAGTTTATTAGAATCCGACGTCTCCTAAATATTAAACTATATAGTTAATTAAATTTATTATTATATTAGATAGTATATTGGGTATAAGGATATTCGATTCGGCCGATAATTAATAATTATAAGGATACTAGACCAAATTTAACCTATATAAATTAAATAGTATTAGTAGGTTACTAATATCCAATATATTAATATTTTATAAGTTATTCTACAGTTCGGTACCGATAGTACTACTTTCTACTATTTCTATATTAATATTAAGACGTTGGGAGTTCTTATTATTAATAATAGAATCGATCTTTAAAGAAGAAAAGGAGTCGATTTTTAGTAAAGAGAAGGGTTTATTAGTAGAATCGAAAAAACTATGATTATTAAATATGAATGATATTATCGGTATTTATCCTCTATCGGTTGGTCGACCATTTTCCTCGAAACTAATTATTAGTAATTACTCGAATTATAAATATAGGGGAGGTAATTCTACTAGTATAATTAAAATTGGTAGTTCTACTTCGGTTTACGGGGGTTATTATTATTCAACCGGACGATTGTTACTAATTTCGTATTCGAAGAGTAGTTTGTAAATAACTTTGGACGTTTAGTCTTTTTAGTTATTGTGTTAGGGAACGGTTAGCTTATTGTTAATATAACTTTAATTATTAATTAATTTATTATTAGAAGGGTTAGGGAATTAATTATTATCTTCTTCTATTATAATATAGAGAAGTATAACGACCGGTTACTATCTGCTAAGTAATTAATTATTTTAGTATTTACTATTTTATTCGATTGTAGAAGGGGTTATTTAGGGTAGTAGTACGAGCTTAATAGCTATATTAAAAAATTATTTAGGAATATAATAATTAAGAGTCCAATTTTCTAGGTAAGAAGTTAGAAGAGTTTATTATAATTAACGGATTGACTATATTATAGATAATAAAATAATCGACGTATTCTCGTTAGAAGGAGGTAGAATTGTAATAATTCGGTTGAATACTTCGTATTTTAATTGGTTTAGCCGTCCGACCCATCGGAAACGCGGGTTCAGATAGATGAAATCTAATACGTAGCGTAGATCTCTAACGGTCGCTAGGTTAGCTAAATCTATTTTAAGCATAGTATTAACAAATAATAATAATTAATTAATTAATTAACGGCGGTACGGGAGCCGGCATATAGCTCGCTATATAAAGTACAACAGCTAGGCGTAGTGCGATAAATGTAATAAGTAAATGGATTTTAAGAAATCTAAAGAGTAGTATAATATAGGATAATAACGGTTCAAATTAATTATTGATTAGGTACTATTGTAAAATAAACGGCTTATAGGTATGTAAATAATATAATTGTTATTGTTCTACTAAGAATCTGACTACGTCGAGGCTTTCCCCAGGTTGGGTTTTATGCCCTGCCTAGGTCCGCTGGCATGTCTTACCTGCCGGTTATTGGTCGTCCCGACCAAGGCAGGGTTAACGTCTTACATTTAACAAGTAATTTAGACGGCTAGCACTAAATATATATATTTACTCCCTTCTTTACTCCCCCCCCCCCCTTTTTAACTACCTTATATCTTTCTCCTTTTTATAAATTTCTTATAATAATCCCGTTATATTCTCTTTATAATACAATTGTAATAAAGATTTATTTAACTTCCTATTCCTCTAATTCTCTCCTAGTCTATTATTACTATCGAGGGTAAGAAATTTACTCTCTTTCTTACAATCCAATACACTACGGGATCTATAATAGCGAAGTCCATCTCCTCCGCTGCAAAGTCGCACCCTTATTAACTTAAAATCCAATTTACTATTATAGTAATTATATATATAACCTTTACTTACGTAGTAGGGTTGAAGGATAGAGATACGCAATAGATTTTGAAGGTCCCCTTTAACTGATTAATTATTCTTTTAATAATAATCCGAATTTAGGAGTAACGAAGGTTATATAACTCTTAATAGGTTACTAGTCTTAAGCCGGCACGTTTAGTCTCCTTAAGGTAGTAACGTACGCCGCGGTACGGTATAAAGAGTTTAAAATTACTATTATAACCGGCGTTAATTAAATAGACTTATCCCTTAAAGATATTAAAATTATTAGTATAAATATAATTTAGTACCCTTATATCATTAGCTAACCCCTCCCAACTAAATTATACGTATATACTCTTACTAGTAAGATTATAAACTAGTAAAACATTTATAAAAATACCTATTTTATAGTTATACTAAGGTCTTTACTTTTTATTCAATACCCTCATATTAAAATACAATCTATTAAAAGCCTAGAATACTTTACAAAAATATAGGAAGAGTTTAGGGTTAGATTGAATTTTATATAAAGTAATTAAGGAGGGGACCTTGACTTTATACTATACTAGTATAAAGTAAATATTTAGAACTTTATAGAATATACTAATAGTATATTCGTACTCTATATAATAAATATTAATATAGGTTATTAACCGGTGTACTATTTGTAAACTAAAACTAAAGGTATATATAATTATATAAAAGGTTAACCCCTATAATATAATAAAGAGAAAGATTAATACCTTCTCGTATATCGTAGTCTTCCCCGAGCTGGATAAAATAGTATATTTACTAAATTATATTATCAATCTATAGAGGGCATCTAGCGTTATCCTTAATAACGATTAGAAGCGGCCTGGATATTTATAAAGAAGCTCGTATATTATTAATCAACTGTTTCTACTAATATTTATAGGAATACAGTAGGCCTATAATATTAAACTAGTATTAACTAGTATCGCAATTACTAATATTATCCGTATATAATAATAATATAATGCTTAACGGTATTATATAAACGCGTTAACGGGTATAGTAATCAATTTTATCGATTTATAGTAATAACAAGGGTAGTTATATAGTAGTTGAAATTATAAAATCCGATTTCAAAATACTAATTCAGTAGCCAACTCGATTTTAAATAGTCTAGAATCGGTTACTCTGAAATTCAGAAGATTTACGCGATTTCATCAGCTGTTTTTTTACAAAGTGGAGTAGTAAATTTCAGAGTCGGTTTTCAATGGGGATTTAAGAGTAAAAAATTTCAAAGTGTTTCCAAACATAGTCTCTATTACAGACCCCCTCTATTAGAAACGGGTAGTGTGGAGTGAGGTGGGGTGGTTTCGGGAGGTTGAGTGGGTTTGAGAACTGAGACTATTCCAAACACGGCTCTGAAAAAACGGGTCTGAACACTTCAGAGTCGGATTTCAGAATAGCCAAACACGCCCTAACTAATTTGATCGTTAGCTCGAGACCTCAGAGCAACTTCCTAAGGCGTTTTCAAGCTGTGAATAGTAGGTATTATTCCGTTTCCAAGTTGAAACACGCCGTAATCTTGTTGACGCCTCTTGGATCCATACCTAGGGTAACTATTTATTCGGTCCTTATATCTAGGGTTTAGGAGATCGGAAGACATCTCCTCTAGTATGCTAGGAGTGGGAACTTGGCTATCAAATTAACAGACAAGCACAGCATTAGATTGCATGTACCATTCTAACAAGTAAAGTAACGCCATCATTTCAAGTACAGCTACTGACTCTTCTATGGTATCCGGAAGGTCTACACGGAGAGCACAAAGGCTATAGAAGACTTCTGTTACAAAAAAGAGCCTGCTTATACAAGTAAACCACCACCTCCCAGCTGCTGATCGGCAAGACCTCGTTTCCACGACACCAACTTCCGTGTCAGCGCACATTACGGCAACCTTTGACCATGCACTGGACCGCCTTGGTTCATCCAGAGCTGCAAATCGTGTGCTACACCTTCGACAAGTTCTGACTCGATAATACCTTCCTGCCAACTTAGCGCAATGCTTATGGGACCCCCTACAACACCCGAAACGCTAGCACAGAGAGCCGGCCCTGCGACTATGGCGCACTGCGACATTACAGACCGTACTATCTGCCACTTTGAACCGGTTTCTCGGTCTGCATTGGCAGTGTTTTCCGGACTGCCATGCAGCGATCCAATGTTGGACACTTCTAATGTGTGCTCCCGCGGCTTGTTCACCTTGTTGAGCCAGAAACCACGCCAGTTGGCAATCCAGCGAAGCATACTCACCATGTCATCTTGAGGAATGGTCTTGAGCCGGTCCTTGAGTTCCTGACGCAAGGTTTGAGCAAGGCTCCAAATCTTCTCTCCACTTGCTTGCTCCCGCAGCTCCGAGACACGAGAAGAGTTGAAAGTGTGCGACGCCGAAGTGACCAGTACTCCAAAGACTTCGGCGGGATCAGCCACATGAAATCCAGATTGAATAAAGGGGCGCAAGTCTACAGGAGTGCAGCTCTGAAATGACGTGGCTGCCTCTGCTGTTAGGCGTCGAGCCAGAGATGTGAGAATTAGCACATGAAGTAAAGGGGTGAGTGTGGTTTCATTCGCCCTGCAATTGGCAAGAAGCTGTGACACAGCTTTTGCAGGGATGGTAACCAGACGGAGTCTGGTTTGGTAAGGGTCAGGCCTGATCGGTGCGCCCGCCCAAGGAAGGTCGGTCGCTGGTTTGCAGAGCCAGCCTGAGACGAATTCGTTCCACAACGTGCCGGCGAGGAACCTCCAAGACGTGGTGAATTTGACGAGCTCTTCCTGAGGTGGCGAAATGTGCCCATGAGGCTTGCTGGGCATCCGTAAAACGTGGTCCTCTAGGCACGAAGGGCGGACTGGTGGCTTGTTCAATTCGTCCAAGAGACTGGTCTGAAAAATGGCTGTGCTCCTTCCATCAGCGAGAGAGTGGTGGATGGCAAGCACAATATCGAGTATCAGCCTGTCCTCAAGTTGTGACGGCCGAGGATCATAAACGGCAAGCACCTTCCAGGGCGGTCGGAACCCGACGTCAGGCCACAACTGGTTGTGTTGGGCTTCTAACATATGGAGTAGGTGTGAGTCGCGAGCATGAAAATCAAGTTCGGCACGCAGCTCCACACATTCCAAGTGGTAAGAAAGATCCAGAGAGGACACCGAGGCAAAGTAAGGGCGAGATGCTTCATCGCCAGTGATTGCCACACTCAACCGGGGCAACCGGAGGACCAGATTTGCGACTGCAGCCTCCAATACGTCGGGAACATTCTTGCCTTGGAGGACAGACCATGGAACAGCATAGCGACAAGTGTTGGCCAGGCACCGATAGAAGCCCAACGCGTGCCTTGAGGACGAAAACACTTCACTGAGAACAGCGCCGGAATATAACCGTAACGATTAGCCTTGGTGTGAGCTTGTCAAGAGGAGAAGGGGTGAACAACCGGTTGGGAGACTGAGAGGGGGCTGGGGTTTAGGAAGCAGGACTGGCCAATGCAGGGAGCGGACGGAGGTGGTTGAGACGGCGCAGTGCATACAGACGGAAGCACAGGGCTGAAAGGCCATCCGATGATGGAGGACCTTCCACATCCTTACGCGGAGTTGCCCTGGCCACCACCAGAGACCGACGGAATGAGGGGAAGCGGAATAGGTAGATGTGGCAGAGGAGGCGGAAGGGGTATGGATGGGTTGAGATAGATTGAAGACATACCACGGCCCAAGTGGCCGGATCGGCTGAGGGATGCTCGTCATCCGCAGGCGCTAACAACAAGGTACCACGTGTGGAAGGGCACCCCAGTGGTAAGATCAACACTTCGTCGTATGGGATTATGCGGTAGTGTGGGATAGTGAGCGGTAGATTTCGGTTGTGGGGAGGTAAAGAGGTAGGCTCAAAAACTGTTCGATGATTACTCGCTTGGTACGTGGAAGCTACGAATGTAGGGATAGTCATCCCTTTAACTACTCAAATGTCTCATTTTCGCCAAGACCCAAAAGTGGACAATCGGCTGACCTTATTTTATCCTAGTCTCAGTTCTTATAACCCACTAACCCTCCAAAGCCCACCCCACTCACGACCCTACCCCCTGTTTTTACGGTTCGAGAAGAGGAGACCCATATAATTGTGGGGCGGGTTTGTTGAAGGTTGTTATTGGAGGTTATATAATACAGACTAATTTTATCTACCTTTATATTTATACACTTATAGATACTTAAATTTTACTAACTGTTGTAGTACTTTAGGTATAAAGACTAATCAACTAATAAAGTTACTCTTCTCGTATATAAAATAAAAATATAGATTTTTTTCAAATTCTAATATAACGAGTACAAATCCTATAATACTAATATTAGATAAAATGATTGTAAATTTCTATTTTAATATTTTAGATACTAATATAAAATTATCAATTTTATTAGGAAAGGACACTTTTCTCGTTCTCGATCTTTTGTATAAATATTATAGTCCGCGTTATTTAGTCACATTAGAAAAGTCACGAAGTACTATAAGTCTTCTCTAGTCTTAGTAAAAATAATACATTTCAGTAGTTAAAGCGATATAGAAAATGGGTAAACCGGCTATAAAACTGCTAACTTATTAAATTATAAGTAAATTTACTATTTAACTTATATAGCATTTTCAAATTCGTATTATAGTGTTATTTATTGTTATTATTTATTAAGTTTAATAAGATGCTGCTAATAGCCTTATAAATTTCTGATTGTATTTAGTATATACAAATTAAGTTAGGTTAAAGACCGGAGGCCTAGGCCGAGGACGGGGCTCTTCAAAGAATAGGAAGTGTTAAAATATTACCTTTAATATATATATTAGTCCTAGAAAGTCTGTTAGTCTCTACTCGCCCTATATATTTCTAAAATACAGTTCCCTTGGGCGGAGCTAAAGTCTAGGGGAGATAGAAAGACGCTTATACTTACTATTTAAAAAGGAAGTAAAAAAAAGTAAAAAACTTTAAAGCTAAATTAAATACATAACTTCTAAAGAAGTAAGTAGCTATAATAATTATTAAGCTACTAAGTTTAACTACTTATTATTTAAAGTAGTTGAATTCTCTTCAGTATATTACGAGGCAGAGGGGAGAAAAGAAAAAAGAAACTTAGAAATTGTTTTCCCCAAAATTTGGTTTTTTTTTGTTTTTTTTTTTACTCAAAAATCCGATGCTAAAAATTTTATTTCTAACCCTAACCCTCCTATTAATATTTAAGGGTAGGGTTATAGGTCATTTCTCGGACTTGGTTATTTTTGGAACTTAGTTATTTATAACGCCCGAGCGCATTTACTACTAGAATCCTTATTTTTAACTTCTTTTGCTTTTTTCTCAATAACTAATGCGTGCACTATAGTGCGACCAGTACCAAAATGACCGCCTTTCTTTTCTCGTTATCTTGACACTATATGCAATTAAATAGAGAAACTCTATTCGCACGGGGAAGAAACTCTATTCGCACGGGGATCCACCTTTTTACCCATACATAACCCTAACCCTACATACCCACTACCGACCCGCACCAGTCTCGCTCGTACCGCACCCGCCAAGCTCCTAGATTTTAAGCTATTACACCCATCTAGGGGTTGCACTGGCCACCCTCGTACTATACTAGCCAGCTCAATCTAATTTAACAATTATTCTAATATATACTTCGTCGCATTACTTCCTCTACTAAACTATACACATTATTACCACATTATATTTAATCAATCCACTACCCCGTATATTACTAAATACTACTAAAGTAAATAAAACACTCGCATTTAATCGACGGTATAAATTAATACATTACTTTTTAATATATTTCCCCAGCTAACCGTAATATAGATAGCCGATATAACAATACCCCAACCGACGGGCGCGTACGACTATACTACTAAATGCCCTATAAAGTACATTGTAAAATATTTTATAAATATCGAGTTTAGTGCGTACACTGGCTACAGTCTGGAATTTACGCTTGGCATAGCATAAAAGAATATAATACCCAAATTTACTAGGCGAAATCTATTAAAGAATATATCTGAGATATTGGGGGCTAAGAGGGTTAGGGTTATGTATGGGCAAAAAGGTGGATCCCCGTGCGAATAGAGTTTCTTCCCCGTGCGAATAGAGTTTCTTATTAAATATATACAACGGCGGAAGAGGAATCTCCATTACAAAGGAAAAAGTGGTTTTTTTGAGTTGCTATTCAAACTGTGTTTTGCATAGCGCCAAGTTTTCCCTTTTGGACTACCAAGACAGAACGCACGGATCACAGAGTGACCAATTTTTTACATTCTGGCCTATTATAAATAGATACGCTGCGCCTTACTCGCTTGTGGCGTTGGGTGGGCCTATAGGCTACGACTTTTAGTACGGATCTTCTATATTACCTTTCGGCCTATAATAATGCTCGAGCCTTGTGAAGGTATAGGCGTCTTAATAAGGGGGTAATAGAGAAAATCGCAAGGTAGGATAGGTTTATTTACAAGCTTTAATTTATTTAAATAACTTAATTCTAAAGTTAGAATTTGTAAATAGGAGAGATTCAACTACCTATATACAAACCTTAGAAATTTAATAAAAGATACTAAAACTCTCTAATATATGCTCCGTAATTAATATAATTACAAGGTATTAATAAGGTACTTATAGCGAGCTATAATATTTTTTATTTCTTTTACTTAAAACTCTAATTTATAAATATTAAACTAATAAACTTACTAGAACCAATATATATATACATTACTTAACTAAGTTTTATTAATTTATTCCATTATTTATAATAGCCTTTATATTTCCATTACGGGGCAAGGTATAATAGTAGGGGGTTGGTTGGATATATATAGTTGTATAAAGAGAGAGGAAGAGAGGTGTGCGTAGGTCTAGTGATATAGGGCGAGGTACGAAGGCCGAGTTCCTAAGTATAGGCTAGCGTATATATATTATAATATAATTGTAACGGTATAATATAGGTAACTCGAAGGTAGAGTTAAGCTTCTATTTATAATAGAAGATTTTAGGTAAGGAGAAGAAAGGGGAGAGAAATAAATATATACGTTACGAATCCAAATAAATACTCTATTATATAAGTAATAGCGGAACCTATATACGGGTCGCTAATAGCCAATCCCTTTACTCGTATCTCCTTTTACTTATATAATAAATAAGAGTAAATATTTTCGAATAGGCTTAGCGCCTATTTAGGTTAGTCTTAGTACGAACCTTCTATGTTATTCGTTCCTCCAACCTTCGTAGTACCTTCTAGTACTTTATAACATTAATTCTCCTATAGGGTATAGTAGGTATAACGGTATAGCCGGACCGGTGCCGTTATATTACCCCCCCTTATATAAACGATTCGTTTACGAATTTTGCTAGACTAGATTAGAGGCTCTATAATAAATATAATAATCTTTTCATAGTTGTATTTACGTAAGATTCGTTGTAAGCGCTCTAATTCTAATAATTCTAATAGCTCGTTATTTGTATATTTCTTCTAATTTTTGTTTAATTTAATTATTAATTGTTTAGACGGGCCTGGGGCCTCCGGCTTAGCTTTATAAAATTCCTAAAGCAATTTCAAAATGTATTTAAAGTCCGAAGCGGGTTAGTATTTTAGATTGGGGTCTTAACCCCTTTAGTCCGCATTATAAAAGAATCCACTATTAATAACTTTAAAAGTATTAATTTTCTTAACCTTCTATTCAAGGTCCTTATTCTTTCTTGTAATAGGATTAGGGTACTCAATAAACTAGTTGGGTAACAGGTTATTATTGTATTTATATAGACGGCTGGCGTAGAAGAGGTTTAAGCTTTTCTAATTATTAGGGAGTTTTAGTTAGTAAGAGTAATTTACTTTCTTAATAATTTTATAATAGTTGCGGGTATTAAAGAACCCGAATTTGTTATTAAAGCGAATTATTGTTAATTATAATTATTAAATAATGATAATTTGGTTGCTAATGTCGAAGTTGGGGTCCTTATACTTTTTGTTAATCTAATAAATTTATTTCGTCTACTCTTTGAATATTATTCTTCTAGCATATTTTATATATCTATAAATACGTTAGGAAAACGACGCCGAAACCGGAAACGCCGATTTCTGGTCGAGGAGTGCTCCAAAACGAAAAGTAACAATGGTAATCGATTTAGGAGGGTTGTTTATATTCCTTATAATATCCTACGATGAGCGCAACGATAGTGTTGCATCGTCGTTACCGATGGCCATCGATAGTAGTACTTATAGGTTCGAAAATAATATTTATAATCTACTTGCGGAAATCTCAGTTTATAATAACCCTAAAGCCGTACTTACTACGAAAATTCTGGAAAAACCGGGAGAAAACAATAAAATATTAAAGATATTTATCATTAGAATAAATAAGTCTATAGATTACAATACTATTTCGATTGAGGATTGACGCTAGGTTTGAAAATTATTTTTTAAATTCGTAAAAGTATATATTAAAAAAAGTAGGTCCCTATAACCCGAGGCTAATAAAATTGAAATTAATTAATTTATTACTAAAAAGGATTTCAATAATTTAAAAAAGGATATTCTAAAGGAAATTTAAAAAGGTATTTAGAAGGTACTAGAGTATTAGGCTGATATTATAATAAAAACCGTTCTAAGTAACATTAGTACTACCCTTTAATAATTATTTATTATTATTATTAAAAAGTTTACTCCTTTTGATTTTTAATGGTAGTTTACAATTAAAGGAGCGATGATTATTATTGAATTTATAAACTATTTAAATGAAAATACGAAAATAACCCTAATTATAAATTCGAATAAAAAGAAACCCGGTTTGGTAATCCGTACGATTATTAGAATACCGATAATTGGAGATAATGTAATTGTATTGATTAAATTTATATATAATTAGTATTACTAGAATTAAATATAGGTTAAGGAAGTTCTTAGTCTGGATACTTTTATTACTATAAATACTATAAGCGTATTAATCCGAAGTATACTTTGGGTTAGTATTAATAATTATACTATAATAGAAATTTTGGTAAGAGTAGTGAGGGAAGGAAATACGGAGGTAATTATTATCAAAATTCGGTTATAGAAAAGAAGGGATAGAGAGAATAGAAGTCTATTTTTAGTAGAAGATGCTACTATATTAGTAGTATATTTCCTTTAGGATAATATTTTCCTTTAGGACGGTAATATTTATCCGTACGAATTATTTTAAATTTCGAATAATATTTAATAATATTATAAATATTAGGGAATTAGATATATAATAATAATAATCTTGTTCCCTATACTATATTATTATAGTACTATTTTAGTATAGGGCCCTTCTCTAATTCCCTAGAAGGGAAAACTATACGGCGTTAAGCGCCGTTGGATAAAAACCCCTAACTATATTTTAGTCGTAGATTTTATACTACTCCTATTTTATTTATAGTTATAACGGTTCTTACTTATTGTTATAACGAATTAATTTTATTTATCCTACTATTATATTATCCTAATATTAGAATAGTAAGAATAATAGGAATAAAATCCAAATTTAAAGCGCTATTTCCCTTTATTATCCCTCTATCCTAATATCTACCGCTCTTTCCTCCGCCTTCTCCCTACTACCCTATCCTATTTTCCCGTCCGTTATTCTACTTCCCCGCCTCTTTATTCCGTTTATAATCACCTCCGCCCCGGCCTTTTACTTTCTACCCTATAATTCTACCTCTATTTATAATAGTATAAGGACTCTCTCCTCCTTTTATATAATCCTCTCTATAGCGCCCCTTCCTAATTCCCATTTTCCTTCTTTCCTATTACAATTTTACCTAAAATAATTTCCTCTAACTATTATTACTCTAACTTAATTAATTTAACTTCCAATATAAAAATTTCCTCCCTTAAATTATCCCCTAGCCTTATATCCCTAATATATTTAAAGCCTACAACCTTTGCCCGTTTCCTTTATAATCTTCTTAATGTTATAATTCCTTAAATATAGTATAATTTTTCCCTCTATTTCTTTAATTTATATACTAACTTAATTAATATTATTTATAAAATTCTTTACTTATACTATACCCTAAATTTAACTATCTACCCGAAAATTAGTAATAAATCCGCCTTTTCTAACACTTTTTATATAATTATTATTAATAAAGTTTATTATATTTCGGTATCCGGTAGGTTCTCTATCTTCCTATTCCTTTCCTTACTATTATTTAATTCCCGTATTATAATTACCGGCTCTTGGAATATAACCTTTATTTATACTACTAGTAAAGATATATTAGACGTCCCTGCCGGCCTTTGTAACGTCCGTAATATTATTTAGGTAATAACTATTACTATACTATTAGGTAGCTAACCTAATTTTAATTAGAAAGTTAAATCCTTTATTCGTATTACTAATAATTTCGCTGATTATATATATATATACTTAAGATATAACAACCTACCTACTAATATTCGTACTCTTCCCTACCTCTTATATTCTAATATTATTAACCTCCTATAGAAGGGTTATTATAAATTTATTATAAGGGATATCTATTTTAATTAATCGCCCTCCCTCCCCAATAATAACGTTATAAATTTAATTCGGATTATTTTTAATTCTAATAATGATATTATTACTCCTATATATATTATATTTAATAATAATATTATTACTATTCTTAGTTATATAATCTCTAGTATTAATAGTAATAGTTCTACTTTTAATAGCCTAATAACTATCGATACTTCCGGCCGTTACGCTCTAAATAAAAATTAGGTTTAATAGTATTATAAAATTATTATAAATTAAATCCGTATAATAACGTTATTCGAATAACTTTTTAAGCGCAATTAGGCGCCTTATTAAGTAGCGCTTCAATTTTTACTATAATTATAATTTAAATAGCACCCGTAATTAGCACAATTATCCCTTCCTCATCCCTATATTTTCTTATTCTAATATTACTAATGTCTTATTCCCTTCTTAAAAGTATTTTATCAGTTCTTCGTACTACTCCTCTTCTAATTTAATTACTAAATAATATTCCCTTAACCTCCCTAACTTTAATACCTAAAAAAGAATTTTCTCAATTTTAATTCTATTATCTAAATATTCTTAAAATTCCTCCTTCGTTAATAATTAATTTTTAAGGTCCGATTAAAAGACAATATCCGTATTAAAATAATTTAGAATTATATAAGTAAAATCTTTTTTTTAAACCTATATACACAAATAAATATTAAAACGTCTAATACTTTCCTCTAGTAAAAGAAAACCCGAAGGTTAATAGTTTCTATCTTAATTTAAATTAGGAAGGAGCTTTTTACTTTAATTAGTAAGTATAATTTATTATCTTTATCTTCTAGCGTTTATTACTTCCCCTTCTTCTTCTTTATATTGATTATATATAATTAAATAACTTCTCTACTAAATTTAAAAATAAAGTTAATAATAATAAATTTATACTACTAACCTAATTTAGCTACTATTATCGCTAAGTAGTAGTTATAGTATAATACTTATTTTTAATTTATTACATCCTCTAACTATTCCTCTCGGTTAGCGGTTATTAATTCTAGGACTTATAATAGTAGTAGCTAGGTCCCTAGCTCCGAAGGGGGACCCGCTACTATTACTAACAACTTCTCCGTTAATACTTATACTTCAACCTACCGAACTTTAACTATACTACTTTTTAATTTATTAGTAGGTAACTAACTTCTAATTTATTCGGTTTAAATATAATTAGTAATTTAAATTATAATTCCTTAAACAAATTTAATTTAATTTATTTTTAATAAACCTTTCTTCGAAGGTTCGGACCCTTTTATTAAAGGAGAGGTCGAATAGCGGGTAAAAGGTTTCCGTTTTTAAATTTCGTATTAGTATAATTTTATACGCCCTAATAATAATTTTTAAATATTTAATTTAGTACTTTGCTAATTTAATTACTATCTTTCATAATTCTTTATAAATTTTAATTAGTTAGTAGAATATTAAGACTCTATATGTAATAGTATCACAAATATATTTAATATATATTTCCCTCGTCCGAATAAAGGAATAACCTTATATCTTTACTACTAATTTTATAAATATATTTATTTAAGTCTTTATTTTTTATTTGATCATTTTTATATAAATTCTATAATTAAATTTATAATTTGATTAGACCTTTAAGAATTTCGTAAATTCTATTAATTAAAATATTAAATTTCCGAATTAAAGAATTCCCATCCTTAGTATCCTTATTTATATAAAATATATTAATTCCATCTTATTCGCTTTAAATTCTATACTTCTCGTTCCTACCTATTTCGAATATATTTCTTATATTACTTACCAAGTTTAATAATTTTCTTCTATAGTACGTCCTATTATAATAATATTAATATTATTTATAAAACCAATTATAATTATATTTATAATCATAATTAATTTTTAGTATAGTAGAATAATAAAGAGAATAAATAGAATAAAGGAGAGGGGGGAACTTTAGGGAATATTTATAATAATAGTATAAGGGCGGAATATTTTATTATTGAAGAAGAGGGAACTTTTTTTACTAATAATAAAATTAAGTATTTATATAATAATCTATATTAGGAATTATATTTCCTATAGGGTATATAATAGCTATTTATAATTAATTCTATTAAACGCCCCTTTTAAATCAAGGAGTATAAGGGATATTATAACCCCGAACTTCTAAATTATATATACTATATTAGTAATTACCCGGATTATAAATTCTATTAAACGGCCTGCCCGGTTACCTATTTAGCCCTCTGGTAGGAAATTAAATTCTTCGGCCGCCTATATCAATCTTTTAACTATAAATATTTCGAAGATTTTTCTAATATTACTAAGTAGTAATATAAATCTCTATACGCCCGCTAACCTTTATTAGGCGGCGCTTTTCCTAGGTTTTTTAAAAATAATTACTTTTATATCCTTAGATTATTATAGAAAATACATAAATTAGAAGCTAGCGGATACAAAATATATTATAGCTTACTAAAATAATTGTCCATATAATTTTAAAAACCTATTTAAGTACTAATTAACTCCAGAGATTTTATTAAACGCTATTTAGGAAAGTACGTCTTAAATATCCTTTTTAGTAATTAGTTTGTTAATAACTATCAAGTTAGTACCTTCTAATAATTTAATTGAATTCGGTAAATAATCCGTAAGAATATTTACTTTTGGGAAAACATAATCGATAAGAATTTCGGCCTTATTACTATAATTTTTAATACCTACTACCCTTTCGTATATTTAAAGGGTTAATAATTTGGGTGGATTTATTAATTAATAACTTTAGGTCCGGGCTTACTTCTCCAATAATTAAAATCGATTTGGATTTTTTAAAGCTTCAATAATACTTTCGCGCTACGTAGCCCGCCTTCTTTCTTCTTATTATAACTTTGATAAAATCCTTTTAATTTAATATTATCCAATATCCGAACTATATTTAATATATCTACTATATTTCCTTTCTCGCTATTTTATATCCTAATATTTATTAATTTACTTTTTTCCCTCAACTTTTCTTTTGGTATAGAACGAATTCTTCTATAATATTTATAAATTCTCTATCGAATTTACAAAAGGTAAATTTAATATTTCCTATTATATTAATCTTTTTAGGGATTAAAATCTATTTCTCTATTGCCTCCTTTACCTTTACTATATTTATAAATTCTAATTATATTTTTCTTTTTTTTTACTTTTCTATTCCTTTTTCTTAATTAGATTTAAATTTCCTAAAAGTAATAGTCCGAACCGGTTTATTTATACTATTATATTCCCTAATATTTAACTTTAACCCTAGGTAATAACTATATATAATTAATTATTCTATCCTTTTCTTCTTATATTATATTCCCGAATTTTATCGGTTTATTATAGGGAGTAAATAAATTAAATTTCTAATATTATACCCATGTAAGGATGTGAATAGCCCTTAACCTAATCCTATTTTCTAAATCCTAATTAGGATAATAGAAATTAAACTCCCCGATTGTAATTTAATTTCCCGCCGGGGGGCTAATTTCGAAGAATTTAAGAAGTAGCGACCCCGATTAATATTTTAACATTCCTTATATTAGAATAGGGGAGTAAATAGAATAAATAATTATTAAATCCTTCTAATTCTTAAATATTACTATAGCCTAATCTTTCCTAAATTGGACATTTAAATCTTTTAAATCCTATTTTCAATTTATATATATTACTACTCTTCCTCCTTCCAAATAATTAACCTTAAAATACCTTCTGCTTTTCGAATAGTAAATATCCTTATTCAAATTCCTACCTAACTCTTAAATTATTATAATATTATAAGTCTCCTCTAATTCAAATAGAAATTTCCCTCTCTTATATAACTTCCCTACGTTTTAATAAAGTATTTTTAATTAAATTATTAATTATTTTAAAATAAGGTTTCTTTTAATTTCAAAACGGAAGATAAGAATATTATTTCCCTAAGAGGGACTACGGCCGGATAAATACTACTACTACTATACGTCCAATTCCCTCTTATATTTTACGAATATAAATAGTAAATATTAATTAAACCCCATAGGATTAAAGGTTTTAATCGGGAGGTTTAATTAATAATTTTCCTTAATTATCCTCTCTTTATATTTCCTATAAATTATTTCTCTAAGGTAGTCATAGTATAGGTATTAAAAGGGGCGTCCGGTAGAATACCTTCGTTTATAAATTCTATTATTAACTTTAATACCTTCCTAATAAAATTCCTATAGGGGGTAAACGCCCGTAGCCTCTTAATATATATAACGAATACCTTCGTAATAATCTTCTAAAGAATAAAACATTCCTTATAATTATAAGTAAAATATCCCTTCTTCCTATATAGTTTATAATAAACGAATAATTAATTTTTATTAAATAGGTAATTCACTTTACCGAAATAATCTCCTTATATTTAACCTCGTTATATTAGGTATAAATATTTTCCTAATAATAGAATTTTTCTATATGTCCGATTCTCTAATATTTTTAATATTATAAAACGTTATTTGAAATTTAGAATAATTCGTACGGATATATACTACTATCCTAAAGAAAAAGGTTATTTTAAAGGAAGTATACTATTAATATAATAGCAATTTTTATTAGGAATAGATTTTTACTCTCTTTATTCCTTCTCTTCTATAACCGAACTTTAATGATAGTTACCTCCGTATTTCCTTCCTTTGCCGCTTTTATTAAAATTTCTACTATCGTATAATTATTAATACTAATTTAGAGGACGCTTCGGATTAATATACTTATAATATTTATAGTAATAAAGGTATTCGAACTAAAAACTTCTTTAATTTATATTTAATTCTATTAGTACTAACTATATATAAACTTATTGAATATAATTATATAATTTCTAATTATTAGTATTTGAATAGCCGTATAAATTATTAAACTAGGTTTCTTCTTATTTAAATTTATAGTTAAGGTTGTCTTCGTATCTCCGTTTAAGTAATTTATAAATTTAGTAATAATTGTCGTTCCCTCAATTGTAAATTACTATTCGAAATTGGAAAGGGTAAACTTTTTAATAGTAATAGTAGGTAATTATTAAAGGGTAGTACTAATTTTATTTAGGACAGCTTTCGCTATAATATTAGTTTAGCACTGTAATATTTTTTAAGTACCTTTTTTAATCTCCTTTAAAATATCCTTCTTTAAATTATCGAAATTCGTCTTAGTAATAAACTATTCGGCTCTAACCTTATTAGCCTCGGATTGCGGGGACTTACTTTTTTTAATGCTTACTTTCGCGAATTTGAGAAATAGCTTTCGAATTTAGCGTCGGTCTTCGGTCGAAATAGTATTATAGTTTATAAATTTATTTACTTTAATAATAAATATCTTTAATATTTTATTATTTTCTCCTGTTTTTTCTAAAGTCTTTACGATATGTATAGCTTTAGTGTGAGACGTTGACCCTGCCATAGTCAGGACGACCATCCATGGTCAGGACGACCATTGAGGCGACCACTGGCAGGTAGGATCAACGGACATAGAATAAGAGTATAAGACCCGAATAACAGTAAACCTCCCAATAGTTAGATTCTTCTCCAGACAATACATTCAGACTATTTTACTTCCATCGTACTATTCATTTCACAATAGTACCTAATAAACAATTGAATTGAACTATTATCCTATCCCATACTATACCGTTGGATTTCTCTTTAGAAATTATTTCTTTATTAATAACTATTTCGCCCGACCTTTACACTTTGTACGCAAATTGTATATCGGTCTACGGACCGCCGTCATCCAACCAATCAATCATCGTCATCCATCAATACTATGCCTAAAATGGACTTAGCCGACCCGGTAACTATCAGAGATCTACGCTACATATCGGATTTCATCTATCTAAACCTACGCTTCTAATAGGTCGGATGGCTAAATTAATTAAAACGCGAGGCTTTTAGCCGAATTATCGCGATACTACCCCTACCTAATAAGAACGCATCAGTTACTTCATTATTTATAACGCGGGCAATATGTTAATTCCAATGAACGTCCTTATCCTTATATCTAGATAGTTGGACTCTTAATTACTATATCCCTAAATAATTTTTTGAAGTAGTAATTAAATTCATTTTACCCCTCTAACCAATTGTCGACTAACGACCGAGCGGTAATAAATACTAAAGTAATTAACTAATTATTAATTAACGACCGAATAGTAATAAATATTAAAATAATTAACCAATTGTCGACTAACGACCGAATATTATACTTTTCCCTACTATAACTAAATAAAACGAAAATCAACAAGCCGATAACCCTAACAACGAAGAGGTTATTAATAATAGACCGACTATTACTTATACCCGCAACCTAAAGACTAACCTTTTAAAATCAACTACACTAATAGGATCACTTCTATATTTGTACTTGAATAATTAACCGTCCGAATAACTACTTATAAATATTAATAAAGAAGATAAATAATTGTATAGTACTATCAAAACGCCTACCTAAACTATATTGTTCAACTTTGAAGGTCGAAGTTTCTTCGATTCAATAGATGAACTATTTTCCTCGCTAGATATTGAACTATTTCCTATTAATAATAATAGTCTATAAATTAAAGAATTGGAAAATAATACTGAAGATAATAATGATAGTAAATATTATCTCTTTGAAAATGTATTGCTATATAACGAGGAGATTGAAGACTTTGATACGGAAATAATCGACGTAAAGGAAGAGCGTAATATAGTAATAAACGAACTGCTAATTTATTTAAACCAATACGGATTAAATTTAATATAATATCCTCGTATAGCCAAAACCTCTATATCTACCGGATTAGATACTTTTATACCCAATGTACTACCTAATGTAATAATTAATTTTATTAACCAAACTACCCAATACTTAGCGAACGTCGGATTTTAATAGACTTCCCTTCTAATATAAGACTAATCGTAGTAAATTTAATTTAAGATTACGATCGTTATTTCCTCCGACTCCAATTTAAATATCGATTATACTACGCCGATACTGGCTAATAATACTGATATAATAATGCTAAATATTAAAAGGAATAACCCAATTAAACTATTAATTATAAATATAATTAACCTAAGTTTATTAATAACCGACTATTAATTACGTCTAACCGATAATAAATGATTATTATTAAACTGAATGGTATCCCTAGAGCCTCCTAGGAAGGTACCTAAATAGTAAAATCTCTAAATTCCTTCTTTACTACGCTAAAATAAATAACGAAATACCCAATTAATAATGCCTTTAAGGCCGTTAAAATAGTAAAAAAGGAAAGCGCTAACTTAAGTTAGACTGTTGGTTAATGCCCTTAAATCTATTAAAACCCTGCTCTTAAATATTAACCTCCTTTATCCTTATACCTTCTAATATAAACTACGAAGCCCGCTTAGCGTTATACTTATACTTTTACCCCTAAAGCCCCCCTTATTAATTAAAACTTTATTTTTCCCTAATATCGCGGGATTACTGCTTAGAGATTAATATATAGTTAAATTACCCCCCAATTCCCAATCTTCTATTAAAAAGTAAAAGGTATTACACACATTGCTTCGTATACCCCGTAGCCTCTAAGTAGTTATTTAACGCTAACGATAATTAATTAAATAAAGTAGTATAAGTTCCGTCTAATTAAATATAGGTAGTAGTACTACTATTAATAACGATTAAAGCGGTAATTAGTATAGTAATTGTAGTGAAAGTATTAATAATAATAATGATGATATTGGCGAAGGTGGCGAATTAGAATTGTTAAACGCCGATGAAGAACTCCGTTATATTACCTGTATTATTAAAGCTATAGGTAAGATAAATAACGATAAACTTGAGGTTATAGTTAACTAATTCGCTAATTCCCTTTAATCTACTACGTTCGGCGGATGGAAAATCTCGATAATTAATTATTTCTAGCCTAATATAAAGGAAAAAAATAATAATACTAGAGGCGACTACTTTTAGAAGAAGGATAAAATTTATATTACCTCGCCGCATCTCTTTATTAAAACTATCCGAGATAATGCCGTTAATAATAATCTGAAGGTAGATATACTTCGAAAGAACTTCTACTAATTGTTTATAAGCGGAATGAAGGTATAGTATATAAATTAATTTAATACGAAGACCCGTGTAGTTATAAAGTAGAATTTAGATAATTAGTACGTTGCAATTCTTATACGTTGGAAGATACTCCGCGCTTAGGTATTAGCTAAATTCGATGTATTAGAATATTCGTACAAAGATTATCGCGCTAGTAAACTACCTTGTAATATTATAATAGAAGTTATCTACTATTCGAAGGAATTCGGTAAAAAAGATCGCGGTACGTATATAGTCCGAATTTATAATTATTTATACTCCGGCCTTAAAGATTTGGTTGTCGAACCCGCCGACAATATAACTTTCGATGAATGGTTGACTTATTTAGATCGGCGTACGGAAACCCATCGGCTTAAAATTATTAATAATTTGGGCGGTTATAGTAGTAGTTTTAATAAGCGTATGCTGAGGGTTGAATTTAATAGTAAATTCTCTAATATTAAAGCTATTGAAGTCGCAAACTTTATAAAGTAGGAGGAATATACTAAAAAAGACCTAGATATAGCGCTTTAGGGAAAGGAGGACCGCCTACGTAACTACCCTAGCCCGTCCTTTAATCGTAATAATAATTACCAAAGGTCATCTTTAGCCCCCTTAAACTGCGGTTATTCCAAGTATTGCAGATCGTCGTTAGGCGGATATTAAAGCGGTTTATAATCGTACTACGGAGGTTCGTCTTTATACGGATATTGTAGGTTATTGGGTAATAATTATTAGGGTTTATTTTGTAAATATAATAGCTTATCGTCCGGTTAATACGGAGGTTTATTTAGTTGTGGCTAGTATTAATAGAATTGTCCGTACTAATATATTTATTGTTGGTATATTAAATTTAGTTTAATTTATAATAGTATTTATATTATTAAAAATGAATGTGAAATGTATAAAGAAATAGATGAGCCGGATTCTAAGGGAGAACGTTTTAAGGGGTAAGGTTTTGAGGAGGTTAATTATAATTATAGCTTAGGAAAGGAAGAAGTATTCCTAACTATTAATTTATTATTAGATAATATATTAATAAGCATTCCTACGGGTACTACTAAATCTAATAATGATTCCGGTTTTATTTACTTATTATTATATAATAATATAAATCGCCGAATATATAAAAAGTATAATGAAGTCTTTCCTATACGTAGTAAAATGTTCACCTACGTTTATACTAACTTATATACTAAACTAAGGCTATTAGGTTCGGGACCCGAACCTAGCTAACTTAAGCTTAGTTAATCTAATTAATCGCCGCTGCAATTTAGCGATTAAAACTATAGTTCGGTAGGCTTTGTAATAAATAGTATTAAATATAATAAAATAGCTAAAACTTTCAGAGTAATAGAATAAGTAGATTAAAGTCCTTCGAACCCGTCGAATAACCCTATACAATATAATTACCTCTAAATAAACATTCGCCTAACGTTAAACAGTAATAAATATTCTATTTATATAAATACTAGTTGTTTAAATATTTTAATCGACGAATAATAAATTAGTAAAAGCCTAAATATGAAATTCGATAATTTAAAGACGAAATCATTTAACGTTGTTAGTAGTTGTATCATTTTTACTAGATAAACTATATTCAACCTCTTTATTGAAGGCAATATTAATAATTATCCGGTATAATAAATTTTTATATTAACCGTATAAATAATTAAAGGATTGGCTACAAGGTTACTATTAGGAATACAATAGACTCAGCTAAATTAAATCGTTATCAATTTATTTAAAAATTCTATACGAATCCCAATATATAGTAATATAGTTATAGCGATTAATTATACAGTAAAACTAATCCGCCGAAGAGTATTAGCGACCTATAATATAGTCGTTCTACTATACTCTAAACGATTTATTCCTATCGATTTCGCTTATATTACCGATAAATCACTAATAGGTATACTTAAAGAATATATTTTCGAAGCTAGGTACCCCTATACTCGGAATTATCTTCTCAATACTAAAACTCCCAAATTCATTAATATAGTTAATATAACTAATAAACTAATATAGATTTATTATTCCTAAAGAATAAACATTATTAAAGATCTTAATAATAATAGTTACCGATCTATTTCTTTTATATAAATACAAACGTTATTAGCCGTAGCGAAAATTCAACCGGATAAAGAATTTGTATTTATACTAAAGTTCGAAAATATTACGCTTACCCCCAATACAAACATTCTACGTAAGGCTAACGAAATAACCGACGATATCCTCGATTACGAATTAACTAAGGAAGATGTATTGAAATTACTTTGCGAATTATTAAAACGAAGCCCCTCCCTCGGTATTAGTAAAGACGAAGATATTTTAAAAATCGAATTAATTTACAGTATTAAAATCTATAATTACGACCCTACGTATATATAATACGTTAAAGCGCTACTGGATAAATACGATGTATATAACGGTCGTAGTATTATTAAAATAAATGAGGAAAATATATTCCGCGTCGACCTCGTCGAAAATTAGTATAGATAGAAGGTCTTATCTAGGCTATACTAATTCGGAATTTAAAACTATTAATTCCTTAATAAAACGTTAAATAAAATATACTAAGACAGTAAATTCGAATAAATATAAAGAGTAATACCTTTTGGCTATTCTTATTTTATTATTTAGTATACTATTAATAACGTTCGCAAAGGTCGCGTTATAATTAACTTACGACCGTTAAACCGTATAATTATTAATAATTCCTATCTATTACCAACCTAAGATTTAATTATCGCTAGAATAAAAGGCAAGAACTTTACTAATTACTTCGATAGTTTAACATTCTTTTATTAAATTAACGTTTACTTACTGTACTAAAATAGAATAATTTTAATTAATCCGAAAGGATTAGAACGATTGAACGTTACGTTAATAGATTATAAGAATTCGCCAATTTATATATAATAGTTCATCGACTATAAGTTTTATCCTTACTATATATTCGCAATAGGGTATATTAATAATATTATTATATTTAGCAATATAGCTAAAGACTATCTCAAATATTTAGAAATCATCCTCAAATTCTTTAAAAATATTAACCTTAATATTACCCCCAAAAAATCATTCGTCGCTTATCCGTCCGTTCGGTTATTAAGTTACTGCGTAGATAGTTTGAGTATAGCTACTATAACCGACCGTATCGCGGTTATTTGAAATATCTAATAACCTACCGATTTAGCGTTATTAAAGTACTATATCAGCCTAGTTAACTTCCTGAAAAGATTCATCCTTTAGTTCGCCTAAAAAATCGGTCTATTAGAAGAAAAGAAGGCTAAATTTATCGAAGTTAATAAGAAGGATAGTAAGATATTAGAAAAGAAATCCCTAATAGTACGAAAAATATTTATTAATATATTGAATTTCGTACTAACTAAATTTAAAAAAGAAATATTTACTATCTTATAAAATTAATTAACTAAAAAGATAGTAATCTTCTATTACTACCCTAACTAAACTACCTTTTTCAAGATTAATGCCTCGAAAAAGTAGGGTTTTAGTATTATAATTTTCTATATCGATAGTAATTAGTAGGATAGTAAATCGGTTCCTATTTACAAAATCCAGCCTATCCTTTTCTATAGTAAACGACTATCCGCTATAGAAAAGAATTATTAACCAACTAAACTCGAAACTATATATTTAGTATAAGCTTGCCAATTCCTCCGGCAATTTATATAATTATATACTAAATTAATCGTTGTATTAATAAATTATCGCACCCTTATCGGTATAGTCAAACAAATTAATCTAAATATTACCGACCTTACAAAATTAAATTCGCGATTGATTGTTGCTTCTATGTATCTATTCTAATTCAACCTCAATATACGTTATATTCTTAGTAAAATTAATATTATACTAAACGCCCTATCTAGGCTTCCTGGTATAGAAGCCGAGCTATACTTAGAGACTAGCGAGCTCGATAATATTTGGAAAGATACGGCATATACTATTTATATTTATATAGATAACGAAATAAAGGCGAAGTTTATTAACGGCTATATTAAAGATATATATTATACTACCGTTGTACGAAAGTTGAAAGAATATAACGAATGTAATGCGAAGTTCGGCTTCAATACTAATAAGCGATTCCCCTTTCGCTTTAAGGAAGGCTTGCTATACTACTTTCTTTAAGTAAGCAAAGTAAAACTATACGTACCTAGTAATACTTTATAAGAAATACTCGCCCTTGTATACGATAAACACTATTATTTTAATTTAGTAAAGATAATATAAGAGTTAGAAGGATTCTATTTTCCTCGTATAATAAAAACTTTAAAATAGTACGTAGAATATTACCTGTAATACTTCAAATTTAGAACCGATTGTAAAGCTACCCTTAAATTAATAAAGCCTATTCGACCTTATTCCGTACCCTTCTATACTATTTATATAAATTTCGTTCTAAGGCTCCTAAAGTAAATTAGTTAATTAACGGTCTAGGGCGGAGACTATTATAATATGTTAATAATTATTATTTGCAATTTTAATAAAAAGACTTTATTAATTCTCGGCCGAATAGATTATACTGCCGGCCAATAGGTCGAACGGCTGATTATTATACTCCTACTTTGTAATTAAAGTTTATTTCGAATATCTATTTTAAATTGGGATATGAAATTCCTATCCGCGGTATAGAAGGCAGTCTTCCGGAAATTAAATATAATATTAGTATATACTATAGTATAGAATTCGAAATCGAATAGCTAAATTAAACGATGAAACTAGGAGGTTAAGCTGGTAATTCAATACTATATAATAGAAAACCCCGAGATTCTATAGCTAAATATACTCCCTGTGTTATAATATAATTTTAATAATAATCTTTTAATGCCGTTAGGCCGTATACCTAATAAAATCGTAATAGGATTTAAATTAAATACGGCGTTCGATTTATTTAAATTGATAGACTTCGAGGAAGATAATTTTAACGCTATTAAATACTTATATTATTGCGAGGCAGTTAAAATTATTGATTGGGCCGTAATGAAATATAAATTAATATTTAATTGGAGTTATTAACTACTTTAATTCGCCGAAGGTAATAAAGTTATATTATAACTATACAAAGGCTATACCCAACTAGGAACTAAATTACGTAAATACGCCGACTAGCGAACTAGCCCGTTTTTAGTCAAATGTAAAGTCGACGATCTTGTATACGAACTCGAATTGCCCCGCGTATAGAAAATTTATCTAATTATTTCAGTTAACTATTTAAGAAAATACCCCTAAAGTAAAGATTTATTCTATTGTAAAAAGTAATTAAGCGACTGTATTATTATTAAAAGCGATATCGACGATTGGTAATTATACGAAGTTGAAAAAATAATAGATTGAAAAATCTTATAATATAGCCGTAAGCCGCTTATTGAGTACTGGGTCAAGTATAGAGGTTACGGTATAGAATACAATGAATAGTACCTACGAGGTGGTCTATATATTAATGGTTTGATAGAGAACGCCTAAAATCTCGTTTGTAATTACGAACGATTTTATCCTATTAACCCTAAATTATTTGAATGTATAAATAAATTGTCGGTGGATAAAACTATAGTAATTGAAGTAGATCGTATCTCCAAATTAAATATTATTATCGCTATTTTAATAAAATGTAAATAAAGTAAAACGCTAGAAACTTCTAACATAGCGCTACTTATTACCCTATCCGAGATACTATTAATAATAAAATCTATTAAAAAGTACATTTCGAATATAAAAGCCTTCTTATCTCTAATTTAATTACCGCCAAAACTATTACCTATTATACTATCGCTCCCCAAGCAATTATCGTCTATTATACTATTGCTCTCTAAATAACTATTGTTTATAATATTATCGCTTTTCAAATAATTATTATTGTTACTATTAATTCCTATACTATTATTTTATAAATAAGAAATACTATTGCTATATAAACCTTAAATTAACTTATAAGAATCTTAATACCCCTTCACCTTACTGCTACTACCGATATTAACACCATCCCTAAATAAACTTTAAATTAACTTATAAAAATCTTAATACCTACTCACCTTACTATTAGTATAAACGTAACATACTATTTATCGAATATAGTTGTTAAAAATAAATACCGATAATAACCAATATAGAATAATAATTATATACTTGATTAATATATAAAGGTAGGCGGGATAATAGTAGATTTAGTTACTATTAAAGAAATAAATTAGTAAACCCTAAGCCGAACGTGCTGATAACGACCTATTATCTAAAGTCGAATAAATCGTCCGTAATTACTTACTTATAGAAAAAACAGCTATAGTGATGGATATATTAATAGATTATAGCATTTATAAACGGATGTCTAATAATAATTATTATAGCTACAATCGTAACGCCCTTAAAATTATTATAATTATTAAAGGCGCTAATTTACGGAAGGGGATTAATAATACTATTATTGAAAATGGCATTAAGCTGTTAAACTATATTATTGTTAAAGCAGCTTACTTTATAATACTTACCTTAAATTATAATATAATAGAGTAGCTTACTAACTTGAAAGCCGCTAACTTTATATTAATAATTAAAATTAATTAGCACTATACGTACGCCGGTAATAAATCCGCAATCCTAGTATATTAGGATAATAATATAGCGCCCCCGGTACAGTGTAAAATGAAAGAAATATTCGATTTTATCGTCAATAAAATAGTCCAGGCCTTCAATACTAATAAACTAGTAGATATGCCAATTATCGCCTGCGAATAATTGAAGCTGAAAGTATATAGTATTATAATTATTTATTTGAAAAATATTAGATTAATCGATATATAGTACGTAACTATCGTTAAGGCGCGTTACAATTGGCAATTCGCCCACCCTAAAGGCCCGGCCGAACCGACGAACCTAGTTACTAATTAACCTAAATTAATTACCCCCGTCCTAAATATTATAGAGCCGAACGCTACTATACTAAATATTAGAGAACTTAAGGTCCCTAAAACGTTCAACTCTATCGAATAGACTATAGCCGGCGCTATTCCACCAATTACCGCCCTTTAATTAATTACTACTAATAATAATACTACTAACCCGGCGGTAATTAAACACCTAATTAATATAATTAATAATAGTTTGGTTAAAAGACGGAAATCTCGGAACGTTATTTAGGCCGAATTAGATAAACTCCAATAAATTTACTATGAATTTTATAAAAAATAAGATAAATAATGTAAGGATTTGGAAAATTAATACGACGACTATTGTAAATTGAATAACGAATATATCGATTTACGTAACGATTATAAGGGCTTCTAATATAGATATAACTTTATAGTTAGGGAGTACGAATAGGTAGTAGACGGAATAAAAAATATAATATACTACTCTAAGGAGGTATTTAAAATTATTAAAAATCTGCCTAAGGACGGGGCTGTAAATACGGCCAATTATTAGAATAATATTAGCGTAGCTATTAATTAAAGATTTAGAATCAGTATAACGATCAATGTAGTATTTGAGACGCTGTACGTAGTCTAAATCGTATAGGACGAGTTGGAATTTAATAACGCTACTGAGACTATCGGCTTACCTACCGGTCCTAGGTACCTGTATTTTATGGAAATACGGGCCGGGCAACGATACGCGTATATAAGGTCCGGACTTTAGACAGGCTTTGAAAAGCGAATTATTAAACCCGTAACGCCTATTACTAAACCGGTCGCCGCCCTAGCGCCCATCGCCCTAGCGCTTATCGCCCTAGTACTTATTACTAATTTAGCCGCCGTCCTGGAACTTATTAAAATTTAGTCTAGCGATAGTTAGAGTATAGCAATAGACAATGATTAAAGATATTGCGGTAGTTTATCCTTATTATATTACTCCTAAAGGATAATAGCGCTATTGCATTTTATAACAATATTATTTCTTTTCTTTTCTTTTTCCTTTTTCTTTTATTCTTAGTTAGGACAGTTCGTTTAATACTAATTGTCCGGCTTAAAGCTATTTCCTTCTTTATTATCCTTATTATTAATTAATTATATTAGTAATAGTCTTTCTATAAAGGATGGTTGGTATTTGGTACGACGCTACGATGCTCGAGTATTGTAGAACGAAACCTTTGGGCTATTTACTTATAAATATTGCCCGAAATAAGGGAGGTCTCCGTCGTTTTTCTTTCGCCCTATAATTATAAGACTATACTACCGGTTACTATGACTATTACTATTATTCTTACGGTTATACTAGATTGTTCAAAGACTATCTCCATTTCTATGTAGTTAGTAATAATTAGGACGATTATTAATTTGGGAGGGGGTATTATAAGATGTTGACCCTACTATGGTCAGGACGACCATCTATAGTCAGGACGACTATTGAGGCGATTACTGGTAGGCAGGATCAACGGATATAGAATAAGAGTATAAGATTCGAATGACGGTAAACCTCCCAATAGTTAGATTCTTCTCTAGATAATATATTCAGACCATTTTGCCTCTATCGTGCCGTTCATCTCACATTTAGGGTCGTTATAAATTGAGATTTCCGCAAGCGGGTTATAAATATTATTTGTAAGCCTATAAGTACTACTATCAATAGCTATTAGTAATAACAATGTAACGCTATTACTACGTTCGTTATAAAATATTGTGAGGGATGTAAACGACCCTCGTAAGTCGATTGCCGTTGTTAGTTTTCGTTTTGGAGCACTCCTCGACCGGAAATCGGCGTTTCCGGTTTCGGCGTCGTTTTTGAATTAGATATATAGTAAGGTTTTATCGTTAGGATAATATTTATATTTAGTATAGTAAAATTAAATATAAAGGACATTATTTTAGTAAAGTAAATTATTCTTCTAATAAAAAATTAGTTATTTATGTATTATAAATTATATAGGAAGAAGGGATATTTTATTTATAATTATAAAGAGTACCCTATTCTTTAGAAAATTATTACAAAAATATCTATTATATATATTGAAAGGCCGTAGGTATTTGCCTCTTATAAGAACCCTATTAGAAAGATATTAGAATTAATAATAGAGTTTGTAAATAAGGGTATTTTACTAAACGCCTTTCCTAATTCCTATATATTATTACTTTAGAGAGATAATTTATAGGAAGTATAAAGAGAGGACGGTTAAAAAAAATTATTCGTTAAATTTTCTAATTGAAATCCTTAACCCTATAGAGTCTAATCGATATTTATTACTTATAATTGTAGAATATAAGAGGGATCCGAATACGTAGTCGTGATAGCGCTTATACGGTTATAGCCCCCCTAAAGAAGTAATACTTTTATTCTCTATTGTAAAATTAGAAAGAACTTTATTTTAAAGTAATTAATTATTTAATTAAAAATATTCTATTAAAGAATAAGGAAGTTATATAAAAAAAAGAAACTTTTATTTGAATAAGAGGAGATTAATGATATTATAATAATTTAGGAGCCGGGTAGGAATTTAAATAGGGATATTTACTATCTAAGAAGCGGGAGGTATTTCAGGGTTAATTATTCAAAGGAGGGAAGGGTAATAATATATATAAATGAAAAGTAGGTTTTAAAAGATTTAAATTTTCGATTTAGCAAAGATTAGGCTATAGTAATATTTAGAAACCGGAGGGATTTAATAAATATTTATTTTATTTATTCTTTTATTTTAATATAAGAAACGCTAAAATATTAATAGGGGTTGCTATTTCTTAAATTCTTTAAAACTAGCCCCTAACGGAAGACTAAATTATAGTCGGGGATTTTAACCTCTATTATCCTAATTAGGATTTAGAGAATAGGATTAATCTAAGGATTATTTACTTCCTTATATAGGTATAACGTTAGAAATTCAATTTATTTACGTCCTATAGCGAATTAATAAGATTCAGGAATATAATATAAGGAGAAAGGAATAGGATAATTAATTAAATATAATTATTACTTAAGGTTAAAATTAAATATTAGGGAATTTAGCGGTACGAATAAACCGGTTCGGACTATTACCCTTAGGAAGTCTAGGTTTAATCAAGAAGGAGGAATAGAAAAATAAAAATGGAAGAAAAATATAATTAGAGTTTTATAAATATAGTAAAAGTGATGGAGGGGGTGGAGAATAGATTTTAGTTCTAAAAAGGATTAATATAGCGGAAAATATTAAATTCGCTTTTTGTAGGTTCGATGGAGAATTTATAAGTATTATAAAAGAATTCGTTTTATATTCGAAGAAAGGTCGAAGGAGAAGAGTAAATTAATAGATATTAGGATATAAATTAGTAATAAAGGAAGTGCGGCGGATATATTAAATATTATTTAAATATTGAATAGTATTAACTTAGAAGGATTTCATTAAAGTTATAATAAAGAAGAAGATAATAGCGAAAGTATAGTAGGTTACGTAGTACGAGGGTATTATAAAGGCTTCGAAGAATTTAAATTAATTTTAATTATTTAAAAGGTGGGCCCGGACTTAAAGTTATTAATTAGTAGATCCGTTTAAATTATCAGCCCTTTAAACTTATAAAAGGGTAATAAAAATTAGAGATTATAGCGGTAAAGTTAAGGATTTTATTGATTATTTTTTTTTAAAGGTGGATATTTTTATAGATTATTTACTAGATTAGATTAAATTATTAGAGGGTATTAATCTAATAGTTAGTAGCGAATTGGTTATTGAAGAGGATATTTAGGATATATTTTCGCGGATAGTATTTAATAAAGTTTCTAGGGTTAATTAGTATTTAAATAGGTTTTTGAAATTATATAGGTAATTATTCTAGTAAGTTATAACGTATTGAATATCCGCTAACTTCCAATTCGGGTATTTTCTATAGCGGTTCAAAAATATAAAAGTAATTATCTTTAAAGAATTTAAAAAAGATACTGCCTAATTATCACAATGCCGACTAGGAAGGACTTAGAGAAGACGTAATATTGCACGAAGAGGGGAAGATTAGAAGAGAATAGCGAAAATTCTACTCCTAGACTATATATATAAACCAAGTGGAGATTCGACAGAACTAACTAAAGGACGGTTAGGTTGCAGTAGCGGAACGCCGAAAAGGATGGGACTATATTATATAGTACTGTAATAGTACCCCCAGCCTCAAAACGTAATTAACTTTAATTATAAATGAAATAAAAGTACTACAAACTCTCTACTCCCTTACTATAATAATATCGCTATACGTTTACGTTTATTAAAATACGTTACTAATTGTACGCTACCTACTAAAAGCTTATTGCCTCTAATAATTAAAATAATATTATATTAATTCCGATTCGGTTTTAGTAATATAAGTACTGTACGTTGCGTATTTCCCCTACTTCTTCTTTCGCTCCTTCTTCCTATTCTCACTCTTTCCTTTCTTTTCTTAATAATAATATATTATTATTTCCTTCTATAATAGCGTATTACTACTAAAATATTTGTACCTCGTTCTTATTCCTCTATTACTTTCCCGCCGTTATTATAAATAAAGAACATTCTAAAAAAAATATATATTATACTACCGAAATAGCTGAGGGATATACTACCGCCTACGAAACCGTAATATCGACCCTCGTACCTAAAATTAATTATATACCTTATCTTTATTATTATAATTTAAATACTAAGATTAATAATATTACCCCGCTAAAAATTCCCTACTTTCTCCCTATAGGAAAGAAGAAGAAGTATTACCGTTATTATATATTTAAGGATAATTATAATCCTATAAGTATTTTTAAAAATTCTAAATTTGAAGTTTTATTAATGAAATAAGGCTATTCTATCAATAATTAGGGACGCTTTTAATACTGCTACCTTAATTACTTAAATTACTTTTTTTAAAGAGAAGGAGGATAGTGAATTTATTTAAAATAAGGCTATTCTATTAATAATTAGGGACGCTTTTAATACTGCTACCTTAATTACTTAAATTACTTTTTTTAAAGAGAAGGAGGATAGTGAATTTATTTAAAATAAGGCTATTCGTATAAATATTGTTACCGAAATGTAAAAACTCTTTAAAAACTTTATAATAGTTAAGGAGGATGTGAGGGCGCACACAATCACGAGAGTAAGCCAGCTCAAGGAGGTTGTGGTGCAATTCAATACAATATTAAAGCTAAAGAAAGGAAGAGGAAAAGTGCAAAGGTGAACTGGCTACGCAGGGTTTTGTAAAGTGCGCGCCAAGCTCCCGTCAAAGAGTAGTAGAGCGTGCCGCGCAGGCACGCGCCCACGTGACTACTCCTGCACCCAGGCAGTTATGGGTTTGAGCTATGATATTACCCCCGCCTCCAAATGAAGGCTCAGCCCTAGAGCCGAAAACGAATTAAGTACAAAAAGGAAAAAAAAAAAAAAAAAAAAACATTTTAACGCAAGCCTATTTTAAACCCACGACGCTTCACTTCCCAAGTACGTTTACCCTCGGGACGTAGACCGCAATTCCGCTATATTATCCAACCAATCCTACGATCATCGTTAGTTTATTAGTAAATCCTACCGTTCGTCCGTTAATAACCGTCTATTTTCAACCTCGTTTCCTCCTTATTATTTTTCTTATTGCAACCGGTATATTATTTTCCTTATAATCCTTGTAATTACCTTTTAACTAATATTAAAGCCTTTTTAGGGGTCCTAATTTATTTAAATACTTTTTATAGTATCGCTTTAATTCCTCTACTATATTTTTAAATCCTTCTATTAAATACTATTCTAAGTTAAAGTCCTATCCGTACTATTTTACTTAATATTAGAGCCTCCTATCCGTTGTTTTTAAGGATAATACTTAATAGATTTCCTACTCTTCTTTTATATTTTTAATAATTTTTCTATTGGGGTTCGTCTTTGTTTATCCTAGTAATAAGTTCCCTATATCCTTACGAAATTGGTCTATATAAAATACTTTACAACTCCTCTATAATAGCGGTAAGTTTAATTTATATAAGTAGCCCTTTATTACCTTAATCCAATAAAGGATTCTTATCTACAGGAAATCTAATTTATTATTAGGACGGTCTATAAACTAATTTTTCTTAATAATAAAGACTCTATCGCTTATAATAAAGTCGGGGTCCCGCTTGTAACGATTGGCCTATGCTATTTAACGCTCCTGTATTTGGTTGATAGCCTTAAGAGCTATATCTTTATAATTTTATAATATCTCTGCCGTTCTCTGGGCGTTTATATAATTAATCTTTTCCTTTACTAGTAAATTAGTTAGTTAGGTACGGCTTTATTAATTAAAAAATATTGGTATAGGATAGTCTATAACTATTTTATAAGGTAATAGGCTATTTAGATTCTCGTAGGATAGTATAGCCTATATTAAATCGAAAGCCGGTAATACTTCGGATTAGTTATTCTAATTGTAGTTAATAAATGGCCGTAGGTATTAATTGATATATTAATTTATAATTTCCGTCTAACCCGTTGTTTATAAATATTCCGGGCTATTTAACTTCTAAGTAATTCTTAGGATCTTTATTAATTCTTATATAAAATCTAATATAAATTGAGGTCTTCGGTTATTAATAATCTCGTTTAGGTATTTAAATATACGATAAGGGCTTTAGTAGTATAGTTCCACCGCCTATCGGGCTGTTATTGTATCCTTGTAGGGTATATACTATAATAGTTTTGAAAATTAGTTAATTATTATTAGTACGTTGTTATAGTCCTTCTTATCGGTTGGTATTAATTTAAAATCTATTACTATACTCCTTTATAAATAATTATTTTTAATTAGAATTAAGTATAATTTATTAGATATTTTATTATAAAGATATTTTAAAGTTTTATAATCCTAGTAGTTAGCTATATACCGGTTTATATTGGAAGTTATAGTTGGTTACTAGTATTACTTTTAGATTAGTTTTTTAATCTTTGCTTTACCTAGGTAAGTAATAGGTATTTGTAAATATATATCCCTAATAAGATATATCCGAGTATCCTCATCTTCCGGAATTATTAATTTCCCTTTATAATATAGTAATCTATTGGTTAATGAAAAGGAAGTATTGTTCTAATTGGCCTTTGTTCGGTATAGCGTTAAAAATATTGATTCCTAATTTAGTTGTAGTATCTTATTAATTAGGGCTATTCCCGATAATACCGCTAGTTTTCTTCTATTTAATACCGGAACTAGTTCGGCCAAATTAGTTCCGCTAATCCAAGTTAATCCTACGGACAATACTATGTATAATTCCGTAATCGATATTTCCTTTTTATCGCCGGCAAATACTAAATATCCTTTTTCGTTTAGTTTTAATAAATATAGTATAAATTAATCCTCCTTTTTAATTTTAATAGTTTTTAGATTCTCGAGTTTTTAGGATAAAGCGTTTACTGTTATATTCTCCTTCCTAGGTTGGTAAGTTATTTAGAATTAGTATTTAGATAGTAATTTTAATTATCGTATTTATTTGCTGTTTAAGAGCCGTTTATTATTAAAAAATTCTAAAGTTTAGTAATTAGTTACTATTATAAAGGGGGTTACTCCTTTTAACTCCAGTCGCTAATATTCTAAAGTCCGAATAACCGCCAATAGCTCTTTATTATAAATAGGGTAGTTTAGTTCCGTTATTATTATAATTTTTAAATAAAAAACTATTAGGTACTACTCTCCGTTATTTTATTTTTAATTTATTATTCTAGTGTATATTCTATTAGACGTATCTATTTCTACTTTTGTATCTCAATTGTAATTAAAATGCGTTAAAATTGGGGTAGATAATAGTATATCCTTTAATTTATTAAATACCTCCTAATAATAATCCGACTATTAGAAGGGTAGGTCCTTTTTCGTTAAATTAATTAATAGTCGAGCGATTCGGTTAAAATCTTTTACGAATTTATAGTAAAAGTTATAGAATCCTAAAAAGGTTTAAACTCCTTTTATTATAGTAGGTTATTTTTAATCCTTAACTGTAGTTATTTTTTCGGGATTAATTGAAATATTATCGGTACTAATAATAAATCTTAGAAATTTGGTTTTTATTACCCCGAATTTGTATTTTTTAATATCCGTTTACAAACCGGCCTCTTATAACCTAGATAATACTTTTCGTATATATTTATCGTATTCCTCGATAGTATTCGAATAAATTAGAATATTATTAATATAAATATTATAAAATATATTTAAATAGTCTATTAGAATATTGTTAATAAACCGTTAAAATAACGAAGGGCCGCCTATAAATTCGAATAGTAATATTTTGTATTTATATAATTTATACTTTGTATAGAACGTTGTTAGATCTTTGTAGTTTGGGTGTATTTTAATGCGGTGGAAGGTTTATTGGATATTAATTTTTAAGAAAATTTTCGCTTGCCCAATACGAGATAGGGTTTTATTAATGAGGGGTAGGGGGTATTTATCCTTCTTCAATAAGGTATTAAATTTTTAATAGTCGATATAGAAGTGTAATCTATTATTAACCTTAAGGATGAATAAAACTAGGGCCGCCTACGGTATTAAACTAATTTTAATGAAACCCTTTTATAAATTCTTAATAATATATTTCTAATACTCCTCTAATTCTTCTAATATTATTTTATATAAGAAGTTATAACCTAGGTTATTTGGAGATCTTCCTTCTTCTAAGAGGATTTAGTAGTCCACCTTTTCTCGGTAGTTTAGTAAAGTATTTAATTCGAATTTGCTGAATATATTAATGTAGTTATAGTATTAGGGAGGTAATTTCTTTAGGATTAGAGATTAGTATTCTTCGTTATTTAAGGGTAATATTTAGTTCTTTATATTATTAATTAATTTATTAATTTCGTATAGGTTTATAAATTCTATTTTAATTCCTTATTAGAAGTAGTATTTAAATACTATTGTATTTACTACCGCTAGGTTTCTTAGTCTCTCCTTTATTTAACCGAATATTTTCTTTAATCGGTAGGGACTTCGTTTATTTTTTAGAGGATAGGTAGTTAATTAGCGAAATATTTTTATTTTTTATATAATTTATTCTATTTAAACTATTTCGGCCTTTAATACATATTCGTATTTAATACTATTAAAGAGTTCCTATTCTATTTAGGCTATTTCAGAGATTTCTATGCCCTTAGTGTAGTACTTTAATATATATAATTCTTTTAGGCGCTAGTCCGGCGATAGTAGTCTATTGTTAGGTAAAATTGTAAATTTTAGGGGTAGGGTAAATATTTAAGCTACTTCCAATTCGACGATATAGTTCTATAGAGTTCTCTCCTCTATAAATGTATTTCTAGGTTTGAATTCTATTGTTCCGTCTTCTATATAGACCTCCTCTTCTGCCTTTAATATCCTTAGGCCTCTTCCTATTTTTATTATTATTTTATTAAATTCTTTTATATCCTCTTCGATTCCTTTCTCCGATAAATTATATTGTATTTATAAGAGGGCGCTATCGGCTCGTCTCTTATCTTTTCGGACTATTAAAGTATTATAGCAGGCTATATCTTTTTAATATTCTAAGTTATTTAGAAATTTAAGTTATTTTATCCTAATATTTTAAGTATTGGGCGTTAGAATTAAGGAGTCCGGAAAATATAAGAATTAATAGTAATAATCGATTATTATTTAATATTATTCTAATTATATTCTTCCTATAATTATATTTCGGCTAAGGCTAAGGAATATAATTATCTATTTATTATAGAATTTATAACCCTAGAGGTATATATAATCCTTTATAACTTAGTTAATAATGTTGGGTTCGGCCTATTGGTATAGGGTAATATAACCCGATTGGAAATTATTATAAATTTTAAATTATAGATATTGTAGTTATTTAGTAAATATATTATTTATAATAAAGTAAGTATCGGCTCCCGTATTAATTAAAGCTTTGGTTATAGAAATTAATAATTTATTTTGAATTATTTCGTATTTAATTAAAAAAGAAGATCCTTTACCTAGATAATTATTTAATTGGAAAGTATTTATTATTATAGGTACTTTTTTCATTATTTCCTCTTTTATAATCGATATTTCTCTTAGGAAGGAGGTTAATTTCCTTAGGGTATTTAGTTTTTCGATTCTTCTTCTAAAATAATTTCGATTTCTTTTTCTTTAGAATCTTTAATATTTAAGTCGGTAATTATAATATTTTTAAGGATATCCGGTAAGTTTACTATTATAATATTAAATTGAAAGGCTTTATACTTTTTGTAAGTTCGTTCAATGCAAGGACGTTTAGGGTAATTTGAAGCTCGATAGCCTTCCTTTTTATAAATAAAATACTTACCCTTAGCTTAGAATTAACGGTATTTTTTAATATTAGGTTTTTTGTAGAAGAAGGATAATCCTAGTAAATAATTTCTATTCGGGTTAGACGTAAACGTCGTTATAATCTTTATACTTAAACCTTCGTAGTGGAATTTTTTGGACGACGGAACAGAGGACGTAGTAATATCCAATTAATAGTTCTCGTTAATAAATTGGATAATTGTATAATAATCCTCGAAGTTCTTAGTCGAATCTAAGTATATTACTATAGTAGGATCGCAAAGTCGCTTAAGGATTTTGCATTTTAAAATAAATTTCTAATAATATAAAGGGATATAGATTTGCTTAATTAAATGTACAAATTTAACTTTAAAATCCTAGAAATACTTATTATCTTTTATTATTAATTTTTTAAATTCTATGTTAGCTTTCTCTAAAATATTTTTATTTAGGTAATTCTTTTTTAAATAATTTAGTAATTTATTAATAATTATTAAACATAGGGGATTACCGTTATATTTATAAATAAAGGGTAGGATAACTTTACTAGCCTTTCTTTTTAATTAATTTACAATAATATTAAAGGCGGCCTATTTAGAGGCGAAATAATCTGTATTAATTTTTAGTATGCTGTAGATTTAGGATAATTATATTTCGAAGGATATTTTATCCTTACTAAATTCATTATAAAATAGGGGAATATCGGGTATTTTAATAGATTTTTTACTCCGATTACTAAAAGAATATAAAAAACGTTTAAAGCTTAGTTTGGGTAAAATATTTAAAAATAGGCGAATAAAGGCTTTTTCCGACTATTTTTCGTAATATTTATTATTATTATTATTTAATTAATCCGAATTAGAATTATTATTAGAAGAGTCGGAGTCTCCCGTACTATTTATCCTTTTTCTATTACCCCCGTTACTTAAAATTTTATTGGTTTATAATAGTTTACTATTATTAGTAGGACTTCTAATATTCTAAGGAATTTTATTAATTATTTCGGGGATTTCATAAGCCGGGGATATTTAGATTTAACGCTTTTTATAGAGATTATCTCGGGTAATTTTAATAAATTCGTTAGTGAAGGTTTACTTTGCTATTCCTTCGATAAATATTTAAAAGATAGTAATATTTTTAATTATTAAAGATTTTTTAAAAAATTTATTATTCTTCTCTAATATATTGGCTTTCTCTTTAGTAATTTAAAGTTTATTATAAAATATATTAATAGTAATATTAATTATTTTTTTTTCTTTTTGTAAGAGGAGTAGTTCGGCCTTTAGGTTATTAATTTCTTATTCTAATATGATAATTTACTTTCGGAATTCGTTAGAACTTATTAGGGCGGGTATTCCTTTGAATTTAGCTCGGATTTTTGTATTATTGAGTTGTACTATTAGGGCGTTGATTTTACCCTTAAGACGGGCGATTTTAGTTTGATTCGTAGTCCTTTCGGTAAATAATCTATTTATATAGGATTTTACGGCCTTATTAATATAAAGATTGTAATTAATTGCTAATTCGGTTAGTAATTCGTTAAAAAATATCTAGTAATAATTAATCTTCTTGCGCTCTTCGTATAATTCTTCTTTTAATTATCGGTATTCAACTTCTAGGTCCGTAAGGCGATTTTGTTAATCGACGTCCCTATTAGATACTTTTATAGCAATATTACGTTTATTTTTAATATAAACAATAGTTGCGTTCTATTTTTTAATCTTCTAAATAAAGTATATAATAAAAGAATATATTTTGTGAATTATAGTATCTATATGTCTAGTTATTTCTACTAAATTGTTAATAAATGTATAAAAAGTTTAAAGGGATAGGAAATGAATGCGGACCTTATTCTATATTGCCGCTGGGTTTTAGTTATAAGTGTTTGTAAATTGAATAAAAGTTATTATTCCTTTTAGGGATCTTAAAGTAGCTAATCGTTGCCCGTCTTCTGTAAAGGGTTGGAAGTATATATACCCGAAACTGCGATAGTTAGTGAAAATATTAGTTATATAATTTATTTGATTAATAACGTCGTTTATTAAATTGTTGAAAGAGGGGGCTAGGCGTTTACTATTTATTTTAGGAACAATATTAATTTAATAAAGGTTCTATATTTTTTGTAGGGTATATTGTACGAAATTTTTAATTTCTATACTTTAGTCCTAAGTAGTTATTAGTATTAATTAATTGAATTTTTAAATATTTAGCAATATACGTTTAATAGATAAATGAATTGAAGGGACTTTATTCTAAATATTGCGAATAAATTTAATGCTAAATTGTATTTTCTAATATTGTAATAATTAAGAATTTTCGAAGGGGCCTTCTATATTAGGTTTACCTTTAATGGGGGGTAGACGATTCGGCGTATTTTATTGTATTGTGATACGATTGTGTAGGGTGGATAAATTGCGAATTGTAGAGGAATTAGGGGATGGGCGATTTTGATTCTAATTGCTAATAGGAGGGGAAGAAGGTTGATTTATTTAAGGAAGGGTTGGGTAGGCGATGGTAAGGGAAGGTATTTCGGTTTCTTTGCTATTAATATTAATATAATTTATAATATAATTTTTAGCCGTCGGATTGTCTTCGGGTTAGCCGCTAAGATTGGTTGCTATATTGGAGTTTGTTATTTTTAATTGTAATAAATATAGATTTCAAAGTAGGATCTTATAATATCGGGTTCTCGCTACGGTTAATTATAATTTATTAGGTTTTTGCAATTTGAACGGTCGGTTATAGGGATTTTAAATACTCTTGGGTTTTTATTATTACTAATTACAATTAGGCTTACGACTTCGGGTATCGATAATTTGGGTTAGGATATTATAGTTACCGTCCCTGGTTATATAATAGGTTTTAGCTTTAATATTATGTGAGGGCGCATACAATTACGAGAGTAAGCTAGTTTAAGGAGGTTGTAGTGTAATTTAATATAATATTAAAGTTAAAGAAAGGAAGAGGAAAAGTGCAAAGGTGAACTAGCTACGCAGGGTTTTATAGAGTACGCGCCAAACTCCCGTTAAGGAGTAGTGGAGTGTGCCGCGTAGGCACGCGCCCACGTGACTACTCCTGCACCCAGGCAGTCATGGGTCTAAGCTATGATAGAGGACGTCCGTAGTAATTAGGGTCTTATTAGTATTAAAAAGGCTATTAAGAAAATTATAAATAATAGTATATTAGTAGGGTATTAATAAGGGTATTTAGACGGTTTTTTAATATTATATTAATATGTTAACGTTTATACTACTGCTAATTTACATTATAATATATTCGCAATTACCGACGGTCCTTACCCCGCTTTTAATACGTTTATAATCGAATATTGTACCTAGGTTAAGGATATTAAGCTTTATTTTATAGAGGGAAATATTAATTATATATAATAGACCCTAGCGAAGTTCCAATTCTATTCCAATATCGAAACTAAGGTATCTCGCATAATTACTAGTATTGAGTATTGAGAATATAATTCTTAAAAGTATTAAAGAATTTATTAATTAAATTATATTTAATTATCCGAATTGGACCGAAATATAAAGTAACCGCCTTACTTACAGCGTACTAATATCCCTGCGTCGAAGGCACTACGTTACCGAAATTGGAGGTTAGGTTTTTTATTAATATTCTGGGAATATAATTAATTAGGGTAATTATAGTAGAATATTTAAATAATATAATTAAAAAAGCGGCATACTTATAACGACTTATTATTAAATATACTAAATAAAGTAATTCTATATTTTTAAAATTATAAAAACTATAAAATTGTTGTAGAATAATTGTAAAGAAAAAACCGTAGAGACTTTGCCGGATACCTAGAGCTGGGTATAATTACCCTAATTACTTAATTTAGTTAAGAATAGGAAAGGGTAATTTATAGTAGTAAATATTCCGATAGTATACTAATTATTAACTTAACGCTCCTATAACGAACAAATATTTTAGTACCGTTCTTATATAATTAAAGGCTAGGCTTCCCTAGGTTCTTAATATAAAAATCCTTAATATCGCTAATATTCGCCTAAAAATCTTTAATAGGTTGCTAATCGGGGTGGTAAGGCTTCGGCTACTTAATTCGGTATTTGAAATTACCATCCTTATCCTATTACGAATTTAAAATATATTTAAAGTACTATTCTTCTTCCCCGGGGTTAATTAGTAAAATAATAACGCTACAGGCCCGTTAGTCTAGGGCCTTATTAAATATAGCCTAGCTTAGGAGGCCTTCTTAGTAGGGGCGGACGAAAGAAATATAAAAAATTAGAAAAACTTTATATAAAGGACTTATAATAATAATAATAGCCCGGCGGTATACCTTCTTAATAGCGAAAAGGCCCGCCTATTTATTAAAAAACTTAGGGACCGGGCGGCCCTAATTCTAATATTATATATTTACCCAAACCTTATTACTTATAGTATAATAAGGAGCGTCGGACTGATATAAATTAGTATAATAATAATAACGTTCTTAAACTTCCTTTATAAATAATTAAATTTTAAAAGTAATCCTATCGACCCGCTCTTTAATATTATGTATATTAAAGAATTCTTAATATTATATTACCGATATAGGGCCGGTCTAGTAATTAAAAGGCTTAGTACCTATCTTCGAATATTATTTATAATTAGTAAAGAATAGTAAAAGGTTAATAGTTTCGGAAATATAATTATTAATTATAAATTTAACGAAAGGGAACTACTATAACTAATCGTCCTAATAGTAGGAATAGAAGGTATAGAGATATTATTCGATATAAATATTAATAATTTCTATTTAGTTATCTATTTTAAAGTAAACGGAGGAGGATAGTTTTTACTTAATGCCGAATAAGCAATAAAACTCCTACTAAAAAGTAGTAACGAATTAAGTACTATAGTTAGAAACGATAGAGTTTAGTATATTATAAAGGTAATAAATTTTATAAAGGAAAACGGCTACAATTTCCCTAATTAATAAATTATTAATAGTAATATAGTAATATATTTTTATTAATTTATTGACGACGATTATAATATAAATATAAATATAGCCGTCCGATTTTATTTCTGGGAGGGGGCCGATAAAATTAATAGAAATATTAAATTAATTACGAAAGGGGATTAATAATAATTTAAAGAGACTAAGTAGTACGAAGCGGGAATTTTTAACCCTAGTGTAAAAGTAATAACCTAAATAAAAATAATTATATTATAGGAAGAATTTAGTTAAATATAAATCTGTTGAATAAAATTATAAATTTTAAACCGTCCGGGGTAGCCGCTCGGAATTAAACTATAGGTATATTATAGGACTTAGAGCTTAATTTTAGAATAAAGGGGAATGAAAATCCTATTATTGATTAAAACCCTATTATTGGCTATTATATAATTAGTTATAATTGTACTAATAATTTTTTGCAATTATTTTAGGAAAGTTTTATAATTAGAGTTTTAAAGCGTTGCGAAGGCCGCTAGGGACTCTAGGGAAGCGAAATAAATTATATTAATATAATTATTAATAAGGGATTTGGCGTCGAGGACGAACAGTTTTATTAGTATCGTTTTAGCTTTATTATAGTTTAGTTCTTCGATCTAATTCTCCTTAGGTAAGAACGTATATATATAATTAATAATTCGGTTATTACTAATATTCTATTTATTAACCGGGGTACTACTAGAGAAGTAGGATAGTATATTTAGGACTATAGTGTAAGTACCTAGATAGTAAATAATTGAGAAACGGAAGTTGTTAAGGAATTCGGACTACTATACTTATTATTAATTAAGGAACTTCGTAGAAGTATAGTATTGTAAGTTCTTATAATTTATAATAATTTTAACCGGTTCCTTTATACCTTAGAATTTAAAGCGCTATTCCTCGAAAGTTTTAATAATAATAAATAATTCTTTATTATGAATTTTATAATTATATTCTATTGGAAAATATTTTAATAAAAAGAAGGTAATAGGGTAGTATTTCCCTTCCTTATTAACCTACGATAAAATACCCTCAAAAATTTAATTTAATATATTTATTTTAATAATAGTCTTTTAATTAAGGTTATAGTAAATAAGGATTAGCGCCGAAGTAAAAGCGACTTTTAATTATTCAAATACGGTTATAATAATAAGAGGTATAAGCGAAGTTTATTTATTTTTGGATATTAATATAGTTAGGGGTTGGGCAATCTTTAAGAAACTTTTAATAAAATAGCGGTAGAAATTTATAAAGCCGATAAAATGTTAGAGGTCCTTTAATATTTTAGGGACGCCCTAATTTAGTATAATATTTACCTTTTCCGGGTCTATATGGAGATTATCCTGGGAAATAATTAAACTTAAGTATTTAATTTCGTACTTATAGAACTTATACTTCCGGATATTAATTATAAAGTCTGCTTTATAAAAGTGTAGAATAATATCTTCGAAATAATATTTATATTCCGTTTTAATCTCGCTATAAATAAATATATTATTAAAATAGGCTATAATATATTTATTAAGAACGTTAAATAAAATGTAATTAATATAGTATTAGAAGGAAATAGGTACGCCTATTATATTGAAATTAATTATAAAATATTCGAAGAAGCCAAATTTAGTAATAAATACCGTCTTTTATTCGTCCCTAAGAGCGATCCGTAGCTAATTAAAAATTATTATAATATTAAATTTATTAAACTTCTTTACCTTCCGGAGGGTATTAATAATCTCCCTAATAAGGAGGATAGGGTATTTATTTTTAATAATAGTATTATTTAAACCCTTATAATTAATATAAATATAAACGCCCCTACTAGGCTTTTTAATAAATAGAATTAGGGTAACCGTTAGTAAAGAATTCGGACGGATAAAACCGGCGGCGAAGTAATTATTTAAATACTTACGGATAGTACGGAGTTCTTCTTAGGATATAGGCCGTAAGCGGTAGTAAGGGGGGTTCTAACTAAGGATTAAATTGATTTTATAATTAAAGGGGCGGTAGGGTAGTATCGTTTTAATAATATTAAAGTCGAAGGCCTTCTACTTCGGCCGAAGATAATTTAGGAGGGCGTTGAAAATTTCCTATTAAATTAATAATAATTTACTATTAATATATTTCTAAATATCCTCTATTAAAAAAATTTTAAACTATAGTTTTTCTATTACCTAATCCCTATAATTAATAATTAATTAGGAGAGGGGCTATTCGGTAGGCTAGCCTTAGAAGATTATCCAAAGTATGATATTATTAAAAATATAAAAAAATTAGTTAGGATTAGTTAAATTATTAAGCGTTTAAGTATCGTTTATAATATTAAGGGGTCTTAATATTAAAGGTTTAGTAAAATAGTAGAATTAATCCGGCGTATACTTATAAATTTTAATACTAGGCTCTTTATATATAAAAATAAAATTAAGGGCGGATAATATCCGGATAGAGGCGTCCTAGGGTTAGGTACGGTTGTTTAAATGTATATTTATTGGTAACTATAATTTCCCTACTATTGTAGAATAGTAGTAAAACATTTTAAATTTTATAAAAGGTTTAAATTTATTTCGGAGGGTAAACTTAATAATTAGTACGGTAGTTAAGGGGTTAGTTCCGGCCGGGCTAGGATTAGGGGGAATATTTTTAAATATTTACTAATTAGGCCTAATAGGGGCCGCAACTTTAATAATAGTAAAACCTGGGAGTTTTATAGAACTATTAAATTAATTAATCTTTAAATTATATTTTTATAATTAAAGGAGGCTAAAGATTATATCCGGGCCGTCGAATAACTATATAAATAGGGCTAAACGGTCTATAAATAAACCTATAGAGTAGGATAGAATATAAATATATAAAATTTTATTACCCTTCCGGCTATTAATTAAACGAAGGGTATATAATTAAAAAAGTAGCGTAGTAGGAATATTATAGTAGTATATAAATAAGGAATTAATAAAACCTATTGGGGAGTAATTAGAATTAATTATAATAGAGTAAGGGATTGACGAACCGGCGCCGAAACGAAAGGAATTCGAAAAAGAGAAATTAGTATTAAGTCCTATAGAATATAAATATAAATCTTCTAATTCCCTCGAATTTCGCTTTTAATAGCGATTTATATTAAAGGTTAGATTTTTCCTACGTCCTAAAGAAGTATTAAAATAATAGCGAAATTAATAGGCTTTAATTTAACCTTCGGTATATAAATTATTATATAATGATTGAAAGCGTTGTAATATATATATAAATTGAACTTCCAATGGCAATCCTTCTTAATTTAGGAGATTAATCCCTTCTAAGGGGCGCTGACCTTATTAAAGACTATAGGGTTGCTAATATTACTAGTTAGGAGCGGCGGGTAAGATAGGGCCGAAGAGCTATTATTCTAATAATAATAATTATTAATATTATTAACCAAAACCCGGAGGAATTTAACCTATATATTAAAATTATTAGCCATTAATCGTATAGTAACGTTAATTAAAGTATTTTAAAGGACGCTACTAATTTTAAATTTAAAAGCGTCGATATAGCGCTATCCGTCGAATTCGTACTAATTAGCTAATTTAATAGAAATAGTAATAAAATTAATGAAGGGGGTACTACCCTATTTAAAATAATCTATTTCCTATACTACTTTAATATAAATATTTAAAGTAATATAATAAAGGTGGAAATAAATAAAGATATCTTAGAAATTGGAGAGTCCGGTCGGTTAGGCCGAAGCGTTATGAAAATTAAAAGTAATAATATTAACCTTAGCCCGAATATACGTATAAATATGATTAAAAAGGTGTTAAGAGATATAAAGGATGTAGTCGGCCGGGGTTAAATACGTAATAAAGTCGAATACTCATTTAATAATTAATTAGGACTATTAATTAATATATTCTTCCTAGCGTTTAAATAAGGATATTTTAATATTGTTAAACACGGGGGGTTTAACGCTATATAGGCGGATAGTATTAGTAATTAGGGCAATTATAATTAATATTACTATTATATTAGTATTCTATTACTAGGCCCAGTCTTCAATTATAGTGAATTATTATTATACTTATTAAACCTACGTAATTATAGTAGTAACCTCGGCTATAACCTTAATAAAGTCCTACTATGCTTAAGAAATTATAATAAAATTCTAGATAGCGGCCTATTAAATTTAATTAACCGTTTATTAGGTATTTAAAGCCTCCTATCGGGCGGTACAAAACTCGCTATAAATCCGGCCGAAATAATTTTTAATAGTAATAAAATGAAATTAAAATTAAATAAAGATATTAAAATCCGCCTCTAAAGCGGAAACGAAATTGGAGAAATCTTCCGGTAAGCTTTCAACCGCTTTATAAATAAAAGGGAAGGTATCCGGGCGGAAGAGGGTCCAAGCGGTAATTTCGCGGGTAGGTATAACGTTAAAGCCGAGGGTAGGCGTGTTTAATGAATTTATAAATTCGCTTGTAGTTTAATATAGGAGTTTTAGTAATAGAACGTTAGTAGTATATTATATAAGGAAAAGGAGGTGAGGTATTGTAAATAGTTAGAATACGTAGCGTAATAATAATAGAATATAATAATAAAAGTAAAATTGTTAATTTAAAGCGTTTTTTGAGGGGGAGTTTTGGTGAGGTGTAATTGGGTTGTATATATAGCGTAATAGGGTTAGGACTAGGAGAGGTTAGTACTAATTTTAAAGTAAGTTGAAGTGAAATAATAAAGAGGTTATTAGGCTATTAATTTAGTAGAAAAGGTGCAATATACTATTATAATACCGATTAGGAAGGATTTAGAGAAAATATAATATTGTATAAAGAGGGGAAGATTAAAAGAGAGTAGCGAAAACTCTACTCCTAGATTATATATATAAATTAAGTAGAGATTCGATAGAGTTGATTAAAGAACGGTTGGGTTGCGGTGGCGGAACGCCGAGAGGGACGGGACTATGTTATATAGTGCCGTAATACTAATAAAAGTTAGCGGGTGTATAGAAATTTATATTACTATTTAATAATATTAGAAAGATCTTTAAAATATTTATTACTAAAGGATTAATATAGGTAGCCGAAAAGTTCAATCTTTTATTAGAAGGTTGAATAGGTAAGTAGGTAGGCTGTTTAATAAAATTTACAATTTAGGTAGTTATTAACGTAGTATATATAGTTTAGAAGCTTAAAGTTGTACTATCCTTATACTCTTTAATTTAAAAGGAATGTTCAATAAAATTAATTATAGGTAGCTATTATATACCCTATAGGAAATATAGTTCCTAATATAAATTATTAAATAAGTAGTTAATTTCGTTGCCGGTAGAAGAGGTTCCTTCTTTTTTAATAATAAAATATCCTACCTTTATATTACTATTATAAGTATATTCTAAGGCTCTCCCCTCTCCCCTATCCTATTTATCCTTTTTATTACCCCGTTATACTAAAAATTAATTATGATCCTAAATATAATTATGATTAGCTTTGTAGATGATATTAATATTATTGTAGTAGTGCGTATTGTAGAAGAGCATTATTAAATTTTATAGATAGTATAGGAGATATATTCGGAATAAGTAGGAGTAAGACGTATAGAATTTAAAGTAAGTAAGATAGAATTAATATATTTATTACGAATAAGGGTACTAAGGACGGAAACTTCTTAATTTAGGGATGTAATATTTTGATTAATGGAATTTATATGATTCCTAAGGGTTTAGCTAGATTATAAATTTAATTATAGGGTTTATACGGAAATAGTAAGATAGAAAATAGAAATTTAAATAAATATATTTATAAAATTAGTAGTAAAGATATAGGGTTATTTCTTTATTTAAGTAATGGAAATTTATATTAAGTATATTTATAGTGTCACGGCACGTAGACTGGGCAAGTGGCTGGCACTGCTAATCTGACGAATGTAATAAATAATTAACTATAGGGAGTAAAAGAGAAGAAGAGAAGTGCTGGCTCCAGCTGGCACGACTAAATACAGGAATAAAGTGGGTCCCTGGAAGGATGCAACCAATTAAACAACACGGGTGGATACGATAAGGATATACCTAATTAGAAGGTATAGATAAGAATACGAACTACGGGAGTGGTCTTGGTAGTTTTGGCAACTAGTCTGGTTTAGTTATAATATTACCCCCCCGGCGGAAGAAAGACTTAGACCTAAAGTCGACTAGAAATATCAAAATCCTTCATTATTATAAAGATTTACGTAACTATCAAGGTTCTCAATAACGTTATTCTAGAGAGCCTTAAACCCAGTCTTATATACTTAAATCAATTCAATCCAAATTACAACCCCATCTAGCCAATCTATTACCGTAGTGCATACGCTCCAACTTGCGCTCGAAGTCTTCTAACAAATAAGAAGCGCGAGAATTGTAACTTGAGACGGAATTATTATTATTATCAACGTTATTATTATTATTATCATCGTATAAAATTGCAATTGTATTAAACTAAGCGCGAGAAGTTAAGGCTAAAGGAACTATAGCTATAGTATTGGGAGCGGGAGGCAAAATTTTATTAGGAGCCTTACGGGAAATTATATAATTAAATTTAATTGAGCTTAGCGTAACTTAAATAATATTAATATTTATAGTATCTTTATCCTTATAATTACTATTATATTTATTAGAGAAGTGAATAGATCCGAATACTTTCTTTAATTTATCGATATAGTCTACGTATATGGTTGGCTGGGGATAAATCTGTAACGTTCATTTACGAATCTCTTTATTAAGGGTTTAACGGAGAAGGGAGATCTTTGCGGGTTCGGACCAAATATTAATTTAAGCCTTATAGAGTAAACGTTCAAACTTCGTAATAAACACACTAAACGGATCCTTATACTATTGAATAATATATAAGGCGGCTTTGGTTTATTAAATTTTATTAAGATTATTATAAATACGGGCCAATTGGTTAAGGAACATTTAGGGGTCGAAAACGCTACTATCGGAGGATTGAATTAATTGCGGTATAACCAAGGCCTAAATCTTTCCATCGAAACGGGAGTAGACGTAAAAGAATTATACTTTAATATTACTAATAGCCTTACTATCGAACTTAAATTTTACACAGATTATAAACAGCTATATCTTAAAAGAGAAGTTGATTCCGGTGAATTTATCGGTATTAGGCAATTTTGCCTTAGGGGTAGGCGCCTTGTTAATGGTCTTAACTAATAAAAAGAGCTTTTTATTTAAGATGTTCATATTGGAAAGTATACTTTAAATAGTCTTTTTAATATGCTAAATCGTAATATTATAGTTTTTTAGAACTTACTCGGGCATTAGTACTAAAACCTATTATTAACCCTAATCCGCTATTGTAAAAAGGTATTAAGGGTAATAGGTCGAGAAGGTGTAGTTGCGTAAGCGGGCGTACTTTAGCTATAGTCGACTAAATATTATAGTAGTAGTTGTCGAAGTAAAGAAGAGAAAAAATAAGTACCTTTAAGGGGGGGCAAGTTGAACTGCCTTTTAAAGGTAGTAAAACGAAAGAAGTGAATATTATATACAATCTAATAAGATTGGAGAAGTGAATAGTTGGTTGAAACGATACTAATTAACCGGCACCGATAATGTAAATCGTAGTCTAATAGGGTTGGAAAAAAGAAAATCCGGGTTCTAGACCTCTCCGTTAGTATAGCGAATTTTAGGGTTACGTATAATCCTCTACTTTTAATCGTAAACCTTCTAGTACACTAATAACGTAGTCCACGTAATACTTTACGTATTTCGTATTAGGGCTAGACCTAATAAAGTAATAGGCGCCCTATTTAATTGCGTATAGAAATTAGGTTCCGTCGGTCGGGTAAATATTAATATAGTACAGCTTTACTCTTAGCAGTACTAATCGAAGAAGAGAGAGATTATAATCGCTGATTGATTAATAGTTTACGTACACTAAGCCAATTAGAGAAGGGATAATTAATTAAGTATTACGGTACGTAGATTGGGTAAGTAGCTAGTACTACTAATTTGACGAATGTAATAAATAATTAATTATGGGGAGTAAAAGAGAAGAAGAGAAGTGTTGGTTCTAATTGGTATAACTAAATATAGGAATGAAGTGGGTCCCTGGAAGGATGCAACTAATTAGACAATACGGGTGGATGCGATAAGGATGCACCCAACTAGAAGGCACAGATAAGAACACGGACCATGGGAGTGGTCTTGGCAGTCTTGGCAACCAGTCTGGCTCAGCTATGACATATAGTACTATTACGTACGGAGCCTTAGTATTCTACTAGCTAATTAAAATTTATAGGAAAATACGAAGGATAGTAATTAGGTTAGTAAAGTACTAAATTACATATTTAAAAATTATTATTAAGGTATATAAGGTTATACTAGTACAAAATTCAAAAATAGAAATTTTTTATCTTTTATTCAACCTCTATTTTAATAAAAAGGTCCGAACTTTTGAAGAGAGGCTTATTAGGACGGACTAAATTAGATTCGTCCAGGGGATTATAATTTAAATTACTAATTATATTTAAATTTAATAGGTTAGAGGTTGGCTATCCGCCGATAAATTAAAAAATAGTATAATTAAGGTTTAGTAGACCGGAGTATAGGTATTAACGGAGAAGTTGTTAGTAATAGTAATAGGTCCCCCCTTAGAATTAGGGACCTAGTTACTACTATTATAAATCCTAGAATTAATAGTTATTGATTAAGAGGAATAGTTAGAAGATATAACGAATTGAAAATAGGTATTGTACTATAATTTTTACTTAATAATAGTAGTAGCTAAATTAAATCGGCGGTATAAATTTATTATTACTAACTTTACCCCTAAATTTAGTAAAAAGGTTATTTAATAATATATAGTCGGTACGAAGAAGAAAAAGGGTAGATAATAGACGCTGGAGGACGAGAATAACGAACTATACCTATTAATTAAAATGAAGAATTCCTTCCTAATTTAGGCTAGGATAGAGGTTATTAACCTTCAGGTTTTCCTTAATTAGAAGAAAGTGCCGGACATTTTAATACTTATTTATACGTATAGGTTTAAGAAGGAGACTTTTATTTATATAGTTCTGAATTACTTTAATACAGATATTTTCTTTTGGTCGGACTTTAAAAATTAATTATTAATAAAAGAAGAATCTTAAAAATATTTGGATAATAGACTTAAGAGTGAAAGGATTTTTTTTTAGGTATTAAAGTTAGGGAAGTTGAGAGAATATTATTTAGTAATCGAATTAGAAGAGGAGTAGTGCGAAGAATTTGTAAAATATTCCTAAAAAGGGAATAAGATATTAGTAATATTAAAATAATAAAATATAGGAATAAAGAAGGAATAATTATACTAATTATAAGTGCTATTTAAATTATAATTATAGTAAGAATTGAAATATTATTTAATGAAACGTTTAATTATGCTTAAGGAGTTGCTTAAGTAGTACTATTATATAGATTTAATTTATAATAACTTTATAGTACTATTAAGCTTAATCCTTATTTAGGGTAGGGTAGCCGGGGGTATTAATAATTATTAGATTATTAGGAATAGAATTACTATTATTAATATTAGAGATTATACGAATAGGAGTAGTAGTAACGTTACTACTAGAAATACGTATAAGAGTAATAATATTGCTATTAGAATTGGAAATAATCCGGATTAAGTTTATAACGCTATTGTTAAGGAGGGAGGGGGTGCGATTATAATGGATATTCCTTATAATTAATTTATGGTAATCCTTCCGTTGGAGGTTAGTGACGTTAGAGTGCGGGGGGTAGGGAAATAAAGGATTCTAATTTTTAATTGAATTTAAGCTAGCTATTAGATAGTATAGTAATAATTACTGTTTAAATAGTATTATAGGTGTTATAAAGGCCGGCGGGGATGTTTAATATAAATTTATTAGTAGTATAGATATAAATTGCATTTTGGGAGCTACTAATTATAATACGGGAGTTAGATAATAACAAGGAAAGGAATAGGAGAATAAAGAACCTACTAGATGTTAAAATATAATAAACCTTACTAATAATAATTATACGGAAGGCGTTAGGGGAGGCGGGCCTATCGCCAGTCTTTAAGAAAGTAATTAAATTTAGAGTATAGTATAAATAAAGAATTTTATATAGAGTATTAATTAGGTTAGTATATAAATTAGAAGGATAAGGGAGGAAATTATATTGGTTTTAGGGAATTATAAGGTTAAGAAAATTATAAAGAAAGTAGGTAAGGGCTACGGGCTTTAAATATATTAAGTATATAGGGCTAGGGGATAGTTTAAAGGAGGAGATTTTTATATTAAAAGTTAAATCGATTAGGTTGGGGCAATAATAATTGAAAGAAGTTATTTTAAATAAAGTTACAATAGGGAAGAAGGAGGATAGAAATTAGGAAGGGGTGTTATATGAGGATTATATAGAAGAAGGAGAGGGTCCTTATATTATTATAAATAGAAGTAGAATTATGGAGTAGGAAGTAAAAAGTTAGGGTGGAAGTAATTATAAATAGAATAAGGAGGTGGGGAAATAGAGTAACGGATAGAAAAATAGAATAGGGAAGTAGGGAGAGGGTAAAAGAAGGAACGGTAGATATTAGGATAGAAGGATAATAAAGGGAGGTAGCGCTCTAGATTTAAATTTTATTATTATTATTTTTATTATTTTAATATTAGAATGATATAGCGGTGGGAGAAACGGGATTAATTCGTTGTAGCGGTAGGTAAGAACTATTATAATTATAAATAAAGGAGGAGCGGCGTAAAATCTACAACTAAAATATAGTTGGGGGTTTTTATCTAGCGGCGTTTAATGCTGTACGGTTTTCCCCTTTAGGGAATTGGAGAAGGACTCTATGCTAATAAGGTACTATAGTTATATAGTATAGGGAACAAGATCATTATTATAAATACGCTAGGTGTATTTTTTAATTTGTTTCTTAATTAATTATTTAGTTTTAGATTTATTGTTAATAGTACGAATTTCCTAACTGAAGGGTATATATTATAGGGCTAGCGCCCTGAATTAAAGATTCGGCTTTGCTAAATCTGTTAAGCTGGGACTAGCGATATTAATAAGGATGTGAGCCTCCTAGTTAGTCGGATGTATATATTTGCCTAGCCCGTGCGGTCTTAGCGCCTAATATAAAACCTTCCCCAAACTATATCCTTCTAGTACAATCTTCCTTTTATTCTCTTTGTTAAATATAATATTTTAACTATTATACAATTACTCGCTATATAATACTTTAATAATCCCGTTATATTATATTTAATTCTCTTTCTTAATACCTTATTACTATTTTCTTGTAAGTACGCTCAAAGAGTCTTTCCCCCCCCCCCCCCCCCCCCCCCCCCCATCTACAATAATTACGCCGACCGCCTTCCCTATAATCTTTTAGTCTTAGAGTTCTGAAGAATATTTATCTTAATTTACGGCCGCCTTCCAAATATTATTTACCGAGGTTATCTTAAGACCTACCGCCATTATTGTGCTGAAATAGGTACCTTCCTAATTTAAAAGGTTTTTAAGAAGTAAAGAAGAATTCAAAATCTAAATTTTAAATACGTAAATTAAATTTTATATAAATGGATCCGCTATTAGTGATATAAAAGCGCAATTCTACCATTTACTCACCTACTTATTGCCCGCTATTAAGAATTATTTAGGAATCCAAAAAACTCTATTATTAACGGAAAGAGTACCTTCAAAATAATATATTTTACATATAACTAATCTAATTTCTTTTTAAATTTTAATAAAATATAGTTCTTAAAGTTAAACTATACTTTATTACCTATTTAAAACCTCTCTATAGGCCGCCAAATACAATTAGCAAATCTCTTATATTTTTAAACTACTATAATAATTATAATTTAATATAAGTCTATAATTTATAATAGCTTTTTAATAAAGTACTAAGCCCGGACGTCTACGGGAATATAAAAATTTCCAATAGCCTTAGGGACTATTAAAATTATTAACTCCAGATTAAAACCGTAAATAGCAAAGAAGGGAAATATATTAATAGAATTATTAATACAACTATTAATAATTAACTATACTAAGGAATACTATTTATACTAATTATTCTATAACTAATTAATATACGCTCTTAAAAAGCCTTACACTTCCTAATTTATATGTTTTAGGCTGTTATTGGTCCAAAAACTGTAGGTAATACTATTATAGGGTATGTTGTGACTTTGAGTATATATGCGTGCATTCCGTTATTCTATTCTAGCTAGAATTACGGTCCATCTTTTACCTTTTGGTTGAGGCTTGGTGTAATTGTTAGGAACGTAGGCGAAAGGTAGGCTGAGGTGACTACGGTCGTGGCCACACGTAGGGGACGGCAAATTAGGGGTCAATCCAAAAATATATTAATAACTACCAACTACAATAAAATATACTCTATTAAACCTTTTTTATACTTATACAAACTCTATTCCTCCGCTAACGAACATTATAGAGCCTTATACTAATCTAGCGCCTCGGCGCAGTGCCGGATTATCCTTCCCGCGGGTCCGACCCAATATAAATATTATTGTAAATAATCCTATACTTCTATTAACGAAGCGGAATAATAACCGCTAAAGTGCCTCTATACACGAATTCTTAACCTCCTAACACAACCCCCCCCCTTATAAATTCCATCCTCGGAACTTCTATAATAAACGCTAAATACCGTAATATTATCGGGCATTACTTACTATAGCCACCAATATTATATTCCGGATTATAACTATTCTACCCCCAACGAACCGCCTACTAAAGTATTAATATTATAATATCCATTCTTATAAATTCTAATACAACCCCGAAGCTAATAATAAATCTAAAGAACTAGCGTTCTACCCGCTAAAATATCGATATTATAATATTCATTCTTATAAACTCCAATATAAACACGAAACCGGTATTAAATTTAAAGTACTAGCGTACCGCCCGCTAGAACATTAGCATTATAATATCCATTCTTATAAATTCCAATACAAATACAAAACCGGCATTAAATTCAAAGTACTAACGTACCGCCTACTAAAATATCGGCATTATAATATCCATTCTCATAAATTCTAATACGGACACAAAACTAATATTAAATTTAAAGCGTTAATATACCGCCCGCTAAAATATTAGTATTATAATATCCATTCTTATAAATTCCAACACAAACACAAAACCGGCATTAAATTTAAAACGTTAACGTACCGCCCGCTAAAATATCGGTATTATAATATCTATTCTTATAAACTCCAATATAAATACAAAACCAACATCTAATTTAAAACGCTAGCGGGGTTCTTAACTATTATTAAAACCGTTATTCTGCAAATATATAAAATAATAAACCTCGTTTTACCCAATAAAAAATACCACTCCGAATTCAAAAATATTAATAAATACCTTAGGATACTAATGTAATTATACCCTATAATTCCTCTCCCCGGACATTCTCCATTATCCGTACTTGTAATGTGGCTTAATATTCTCGCCGAGTACCCTCCATTATTTACGCCTACTTTAGAATACCTATATAATTGAAACCCGAGGCTCCTTTCGCAAACTATTCTCTATTATTCGCACTTACTATAATTTACTATAATATTTAAATATAATCCCCCTCCCTATAAATTCTATCCTTAGGACCTTTATTTCTATTCCCCGCCTCCTATAATTCTATATACTATTTCCTCTATAAACCTCCCTTACCCGTATTATTCCTTCTTTATTGCCTTCCTATTACCTTCGCCTTGTTCTTTATATTATTCCTTCCTTTCTAATAATATAATTCCTAACTACTTCCCTTATTCTCCTTACTATAATTTAAAGTACGTACTTTCCTATTTTCCGCCTTTCCTTCCTACCTTTTTACAACCGCCGCTATTATTTATTTATCCTATCCTTCCCTTTCTAACTATTACCCTCGTCTTATCCTTCTATTTACCCCCTCCTACCGCCTATATAATTATTTAATATTCTATTTACCCTATATTATCTTATATTTACCCGCTTTAAATTATATTCGCCTACTTCAATTTACATTTGTATAGGGACCTCCTCCTTTACCTATATAATATCCCTTCTACCTACCCTCTTCGCCTCTCCTCTCTTCTTCCTCCTATCTTTACTTTTATAATTATATCCGCTACCCCCTCCTTTAATTCTACAACCGCCTTACCTACCCCCTTACTTAAGTTACCTCCTATTACGAATATATATATCTCTATTATATACTTATATACTAATCCCTATTTCCCTTATAAATTTAATTAATATATTTACTTTTCCTCTTTATTTTCTTCCTTTTCGCCCTATCCTCTCCTTCCTCTTACCTTACGCCCGTAATTAACCTCTAATTAACTACTCCTTTCCCATCCTCCAATAATATCCGCCCCCTTACCTACTTAAAATATAATATTACTTTAACCTAGGTATTTACTAATACCCCAACCTTAAACTTATATAAAATACTCTATCTAATTAATACGCATACCTACCAGACCAAAGGTACGCTATCTTCCCCTTATTATCTCCCCCATTTTTTTTTTTTTTTTTTTTTTTTTTTTTTTTTTTTTTTTTTTTTTTTTTTTTTTTTTTTTTTTTTTTTTTTTTTTTTTTTTTTTTTTTTTTTTTTTTTACTAACATCTTCTCCTTCCAAAATTCAACAAGAAATCGCAATATTCGCTATCGCTGCGCCGCTATATACTCGAAGTCCCCCGTAATATTCGTAACCTCCGGAATAATATATAGGATATAACGGCCGAAATTATACGCCTTACTAATATTAGTAGCCCCCTACCTACCCCCCTCCTACAGTGGTTGCATTAATCCGTAGTAATATTTTAAGTTACAATATAAGTACGCTTTATTAATAACAATCTTCCTACAATATTACTTAACATACTCCGAACTAGGAATTTCGATCGTAAGGACTACTTGAAATTTAACTATTGTAGTATTAATAATATTAATACTAATATTAATCCAATAGCCCCTATTAATAGTTTTATTACTAATAATAACGGCTCTCCTATAAACATCTCTATACCGAACTCTCCTACTTGTATTACCCCCTCCCCTAATTGCAATTAGGGTCCCTAATATTAAATAGTTAATAGGAGGCTAGCGTTTATAAATAAGAAATTAAACGAATTACTAAAATTCGCAAGGGAAGACTATAAATAAATAATATAAGGTAATATTTATAAATATTATTAATAGGCGTAGTAATACGTAAAAATATTCCTCTTAAAGTCGTAAATTCCAATCTTATATTAATAATAATGGGTACTACTAAGGATTTTTTTATTTAGAATAATAATAGAAAATACGGACTATATTCTACTTAACGCTTTATTAATATCCTATATTAAATTAAATTACCTTCCCTTCCTATTACTCATCCCTTTTAACATTTCTACTTTACATCTCCGCCTTATATTTCTATTTTCGTATCCCTACTTTATACCTCATATTTATATTTTACATTTACATCTTATATCTACATCTTACATCTCACATCTATATCTTACATTTACGTTTTACATCTTATATCTACATCTTATATCTATATCTTACATTTCACATTTACGTTTTATATTTATATTTTATATCTCACATTTACATCTTATATCTACGTCTTATATCTATATTTTATATCTCACATCTACGTCTTATATCTACGTTTTACATCTTATATCTACATCTTACATCTCTACTCTAAATCTCTAAATAATTACTATTCTCCTCCTACTATTTAATTAACCTTTATCGACCTAATAGTCGGCCTATTGCTAATACGCTACTATTATATCTCCCTAATTTTGTATTCCTTAAAAAAGTCCGGACAATTTATATCCTTTCGTAAAACCTACAAATTCTTATTGTCCGGATACCCCTTCTATTTAACCCAAAACTAATATTAGCGACCAAATTTACGATACTTTACAATCGCCTCGACTTCGTACTAAATATTATCCTCCTCAATATTTACAACTTCCCCTCGTAGTGCTACTATAATGAAATTCCTATAGTACAGTTCTAATAAAATAATAAGGAACACTAAGTAAATCTAATAATGTATAGGGAATACAAATCGGTATACTATCTTCTTTTCCCTAACAACTTTAATAATCTAAAAAGGTCCTAAAAACTTATCTACTAACTTAATATTTAAATAATATTATTTAATATATTTCGTATTAAATAAAACCCAATTTCCAACGTCGAACTCCTTTAACTTCCGAACTTTATTATACTATTTTATATACCCCTAATTAATAACCTCTAAAGCCGCTACGACTTCTAACCGCTTATAAAACAATTTATTAATCTAATCGGTAATTACTATCAGAAGGACCATCCTTCGCCCTCGCTCCGGGTCCGCTAATCCCTAAAAATAATACCCGAAAAATAATTCTAAAAGAAACTTTCTAATAGTAATATAAAAATAATTATTATATATCCATTATATTAATATAATTTTTTCGGCCCAATCGACCTACTCTATATTATAAAAAATTCGGAAATACAATTCCAAATTCTAATTTTACCTCTCTATTTATCTATCTATTTAAAGGTACTAAATTGTACTAAGGCATTTATGAATATTTAAGAATTTGCAATAAATCTTCTAAAATTAATTTATAAAAAAATTACTTCTATCCAATATAATCGAATCTAGGAGGCTAAATTACTAAAAAATATTTTACTAAAAGAAGAATATAAATTACCGAATATTAATCGTCTTCTATATAGGGATATATAAAATATACTTAGTAAAACAATTAATAATAATAAAGATTATATTATAAATTTAATTAAATATAGGGTTAAATAATTTTAATACTCTAATAATAAAATTATACGAAATATTTTACTAAAGGATAATAGGAATAAGTAACGACCCTAATAATTTATATAATTGGTAATTATAAAATTTAACCTTCTAGTATACTAGATATTCGTAGATGTATAATTTAATGTCGGTCGTAATAATAAACTAATAATAGAATTAATTAATATGCTTTAACATCTTCCTCTAACTTAAATATCCTACTATCGCTATATTATAGTAAGTATAGAGTAATTCAGCCCGCATCCATTTTAAAACGTAGACCTAATATTAATATTATAAAATTCCATTTTCCCCTATCTTTTAATTCTTCGCCCGTCTCCTCCCTTCGCCGTTCTTTTATATTTCCTTAATAATAAATAAGTCCTCCTTCTACGCCTCTAATAATTATTATCCTAATAATAATAATTACTCTTCATCCTTCTATACCCTTACTACTATTGTATACCTACCTATATTTCCTATAATAATACTTTCGTCCTCCCTCTCTAATTTAATAACGGCCTTGCTTATAAACTTTACCCTCTTTTTTACTACCTTATTTTCTCCGCTATTACTCTTAATTCCCTTTCACTTCCTCTCCCCCCTATTTAATTCGCCCTCCTCTTATAAATTCTACCTTTCTTCCTACAATTTAATCCCTTCATCCTTTAATATTTAACTTTTTTCTATTTTACTTATATCCTATCGCTATTCCCTCTCTTCTACCGCCGTCCTCTAAATCTCCTTTCTAATTAAAATTACCTATTTTATTAATACTTTTGCTATTCAATTTTCCTTTATTATCCGACCCTTCTTTTTACCCCCTTTAATAACCTTTACTAATAAATAATCGCCCCTTACTTTCCGTTCTTCTCTTTGTAATTATAATTTCTTTAATAACCTATTTACTGAATTCAATTTTCCCGGATAATATTCAATCCCAAAATTATATACTACTAATTCTAATGCCTACTAATTCTACCTCGTACTAGCCCGCTCCTTTTTTTAAAAATACTATAAATTTAAATAATTTATAATTATTAAAAATAATTTATCTATATATAATAAATATTACCTCTATACCTTCAACGTTCTTATAATTATTAATAACTCTCTATCCCCAACCCTATACCTAATTTCCTCTGGTAATTTCTTCCTTAAAAAGAAAATTACCGAATATTATTTATTATTATATAATTATATAAAAACCGCCCTAATTACAAAATCTAATGTATTTGTTTCTATTCGGATTTGTAACGCTGGGTTGAAGTAGTATAATATAAGAACTTCCTAAAACTATTTTTTAAATTCTACGAATATTTTTTCTATTTCTTTTATAAATTTAAATGGCTTCCGTTTATTCCCTTTTAATAATTCTATTAAAGGCGTAATTATTTTAAAGTATAATATTATAAAATATTAATAGAATCCTATAAACCCTAAGAAGATTTAAATATTATAAACGTTCGCCGGAACCTCCTATTCTACTATTACTACCACCCTCTCTAAATCTATCGCTACGCCTTCTAAAAAAATAATATATTCTAAAAATAATATTCACTTTATATAAAATTCGTATTTACCTAAATTCATATAGAGGTTACAATTTTACAATTGTTAAAGGATTTCCTTAATATAATTAACGTAGTCTTCTTTATTTTTACTATAAATTAAAATATTATTAAAGTAAATAATATATATAGTATCTATTAACCCCGCTAATGCATTGTTAATATATATTTAAAATATTACTAATATATTCGCCAATCCTATTAGTATAACTAAAAATTTATAATACCTATACTTTATACAAAACGCTATTTTCTCTTCATTTCCCTTTCGAATCCGAATTCTATAGTATACGTCCTTCAAATTTAATTTTATAAAGACCTTAATTAATAATAACCGATCTAAAATCTTTTAAATAAGGGGTAATACTGTTTAATTCTTCTTTGTAATTTTATTTAACGCTCTAAAATTAATATAAAACCTTAATTTTCTACCTTTCTTTAAAATAAAAATAATAAAAACGTTTACTAAATTAATAGAAGGATAAATTTACCTCTTTTAGAGTACTTCTATTAATTATTCGTATAATATTTCCAATTCCTTAATATTTAACGTATAAATCGGTCCTTAAAATACTAATTCCCTTTCGATTAAATTAATATAATATTTTAACCGATTGTATTAGGGTAAAAGTATAATAAAAGTTTCGAATACTAATTAGAACTCTTTATATTCCGGTGGAATAATCGGCTCGGAAATAGCGGGTTCGCTTTCTATTTCCTTTAATAATTCTAAGAATTACAATAATATTAATTCTGTAAGGGGTATTAAAGTAAAGTAAATACTATTAAATACTATTTGAAAAACTTTTACCGGGGGGGTAGGGACTAAAAACAATTCAGCCAACTCCGTTATAACGAATAGGGTTATAAATTCTAATACTAAAGAAAAGGGAATTTCGAATAGGATATTTATATATATAGGAGGGTAGAAACCCTCCTCTACCTTTACTATTTCCTAAAAGTCCAATAGTAAAATTAAATCCCACTGTAGCCCTACTAAAACGGCTATAGCGTCGTATATTTCCTTCGCTAATATTATATTTAATACGAAATTGTTAACCTCAATACAAAATTGAAACGACTATTATTATTAATTAATATTAAAATTCTATTTATAAAGTTAGGGGTAATTGAAGATAATTTTTATAGCTAAGGATTTAATTATAATAAATATAATTCGCTTCGTCTATTTAATACTATAGGAATCATATATTTTAATAAAATAAGTAATCGTACCGTATATAAGAACAGGTCGAAGGGAAAAATTAATAAAATAATAGAATACCGGATTAATTTTTGTATTCGACGGAAATAAATACCTACCAATTAAATTTAATTCCGTACCCGAATTTATCAACCTTCGTATACTCTATTAATTTCTATAAATCTTTATTAATAACCTCATCTCTAAATATATTTATAATCTACCTGTATTATTCTAAATAATTATAATTACCGCTCTAACTATAATCGGTTTAATATTTACTCTATATAAAGGGGTACCTACGGAAATAGGATAATTCTATATTAAATAACTAATTTAATCGTAATTATAATAGGCTTAATTCGGGTATACTACTATAAAATAACCCGTTATACTATATTTGTAATAAGTATTTAATAGTTTCGGTTAAGTATACCGGCTATACGTATAACTTTTCTAATAATAAAAAGAATAAATAAAATTAGAATTTATTTAAAAAGTGGTAAGGGAGTAACGGAGAAAATCGGAGGGGTTATTACTATAGAATAATTATAAAAGAATATTTAAAAAGGAAGTAGGAAGGTATAAAGATGAAGAAAACGATGGATTATACTTTAAAAATATTTAATATTAATAATGTAATATAAATAGTTCGATATTCTCTAAGCTTTCCAACTGTTCTGTATATGTTACTACTTCGTTTATCGTATTAATACTAATTATTGAAAGGACGCCTTATCTAAAGAAAGGGCGTAACTGGTTAACTTAAATAATAACCCGAATATATTCTAATTAATTGTATAATAAATTAAATTCTTTAATATAATAATAGTTATAAAAGGTATAAATAATTTCCGAAGCGCCTTACTATATACGTTCGAATTTATTGAGAGCGGATTATTTAATAGCTTAAATATTATTATTATATTCAATCTCCAAAAAAGTACAAAGATCGCTCTATATAGGCGTATTATAAATAATATTGTACCCGGACTTATTATAGAGAACTAATATATATTTAATCTATATATTCTTAAAATTACCTTTAATATAATTAATAACGAATGAAAAGGAAGTATAGGGGTATTCCTAAAAATATATATCAATGTTATAGAAATAATTCCGCAACTATAAGAAACTTTCGTTAATAAATTTAATAATATTATATTTAGGACAGTGCTCAGTACGGACCGGCGTAGCCGCAATTATTAAAGGGGTAACTATAATAATAGCTACCGATAAAGGGGTAGTAAAGGGAAATATAATAGAAATATAAATTTAGTTATAGAAAAAATAGTCTTAGTAACGGAACCCGGTAGGGATAGGGGGGTAATTTCCTACTAAATCTTATTTAACGAAGCCTACGAACGCGAACCATTCCTACTAAGATATATATAAAGGGAAGTAATTAAAGAGGAATTTAATTATAGCGAACCAAAATTTAAATAATTATTACTTACGTGTAAATTTATTAATTTCTAAAGTTTAGGAATATAAATAGGGAGCCTAGAGCAGTATAAGGGGGTAGTCTTCATTACTATTTTCTTTGATAAATTCTATAATAGGCTAGTATTATTATAATAAGGGCGGAGGAGGTTAGGTCGTTTTAATTATAATAACTACGGGGGTAGTAGTGCGAGAGGGATGAAGAATAGCCTTAGTAATACGAAAAATAAACCGGCTACTACGTATATATATTTTAATAGTATTAGCTCAATTCCCGGAGGAAGAACTATTAATTTATTAGGAACGTAGGCGAAAGGTAGGTTGAAGTAACTATAATTGTAACTATACGTAGGGGATGGCAAATTAGAGGTTAATTTAAAAATATATTAATAGCTACTGATTATAATAAGATACGCTCCGTTGAACCTCTTTTATACTTATACAAACTCTATTCCTCCGCTAACGAGCATTATAGAGCCTCATACTAGTCTAGCACCTCGGCGCGGTGCCGGATTATCCTTCCCGCGGGTCCGACCCGATATAGGCGTTGTTGTAAATAATCCTACGCTTCTATTAACGAAGCGGAGTAGCAGCCGCTGAGGTGCCTCTATGCACAAGCTCTTAGCCTCCTAATAGTAATAGTCCTAGTATTACACGCCTAACCCCGTAATAGTTAATTCTATCTAACGGTAAGACGTCGTGGGTTCGATTCCCCGCAGTGGCATCGTAGAAGCTGAGCTCCGATGCACGACGTAACTCGTTAGAAAGCTTGGCGCAAGCTTTCAGGTAGTATATATACCCTGCGGCGCCCGATAAGAGATTGGGGAGCGACCGATGAAAGAAAGATCGGGAAGATAGTTTAGTCGTAGTACCGCGTACCTTAACCCGGGAAAGCTGGGAAAGAAGGGAGGTAGTATTATAGGGTATATTATAACTTTAAGTATATATACGTGCATCCCGTCATTCTATTCTAGATAGAATTACAGTCTATCTTTTACCTTTTGGTTGAGGCTTGGTGTAACGGTGTTGGCATTGTACGCCTAACCTCGTAATAAATACTAGAAAACTATTTAATCTTAAATAATTCGTAAAATTTACTTTAAAACCGCCCGGTCTAATTAAAACCCTAATTATTAATTACAAACCGTAATTAATTATAGTACTATGTAAAGTAATTTATAAATTTCTTAACATAAACTTTAATATTTATTAACAGTATAAATTCCAATATAATATCTTTACTAAGATAATCCTTAATAACAAATAAATAAATATTCCCTCTAGCTAACGGAAAATCCGTAATAAAGTCTATCTATACTTTTTAAAAGAACTAGTCTAGTACTAATATTAATTAGAATAACTCTTTTTCTCTAAATTCTCTAATATTGAATAAAGCCGTATATATAGTAATCATATAGGAATTACTTTATATAGATCCCTATGACAATTAATAAAAATAATAGACTAAAATTATAATAATACTTTCTCTACTAGAATACCCTAATATTGTAAATTGGCTAATCTTGGTTGCTTTTGACTAGGAATTAGTACGAGTGTAATAAAGTATTTTTTTAAAGCGGGTAGGTAAGTTATTATTAATTTGTTTAATTTCTAATAAAATTGGTAAAATTTTTAGCTAGTCCTTCTAATTGCGTTAGGGTCTCTATATATAAATTTGAATTTTTTAAAGAATTTTTAGGGAGATTGTAGTATAGCGGCGAAGGCGATAAATATTTTTTTAATAGCGGGCGATAGGTAAGCGAATAAGTAGTAAAATTGCGTTTCTATATTGTTAATAGCGGATTTATTTATATAGAGTTTCGTTTGTGCGTTTAAAATTAGGTTTTGAACTTTTCCTTATTCCTTAAGAACTTTTTGAATTAGGGAAGTACCTATTTGGGTGCGACGGCAAGCCTTAAAATAATTTCGGTTAGTAACGTTTAGAAGGCGGCTATAAATTATTAGAAATATTTTTAGGGGTTTTAGGATTAAAGGATTGCAGGGAAGGTGGACGGTGTTATTATTATAGATAGGGAAGATTTTTGGGTATACCTACAAGAGATTGGTAATAGTATTAATTTAAAGAGAGGGTTAATTATAATATAATGAGTCTATTAGAGTATTGTATAGCGAATAATTGTATAAGGTTGAAATATTATATTTAATAAAGAGAGTAAGGGAAGACTATAATAGAAAGGTATAGTCGAAAGAAGGTTTTATAGCCGGGCGTACGGGCTAGGCAAACATATGGATCCGACTAATTAGGAGGCTCGTATCCTTATTAATAGAACCGACCCGCTTTGGTAGATTTGGCAAAGCCGAGTCTTTGACCCTGGGCGCTAGCCCTATAACATTTAGAAGTTGTACGTAATTTAAATAATATTAATATAGAATATATTAAATTCCCAGTCGAAGTTGGATAATTTTATATCTTTTACTTTAATAATTACTAGGTATCTAGGGATCTATAACCTTCCCTAATATCTTAAGCGTCCAAGATTATTAATAGAGTAGTTGGTAATTTAGATTTTGAATTTAAAAGAAGGGGGTAAATTTCTTATATTATCCTTTACTACTTTAGTTATTTACTAGTATACGGCGTCCTTCCTCATTATAGAATCTTAGAGTTATTATAAATCCGGATCTTTAAAAACTTTTATACCCTTCCCCAAGGCTGTTCGAGAGCCCCGAAAACTCATTACCGAAATATGGATATAATTATATAAAATAGATTCGGAAATAAATTAAAAATCTCAAACTTCTCTATTATCCTCCGTAGGCTGGTCTTAATCCCGCCGAAATAATACATCCGGTACTATTACTTCTTAATTTAATTAATATTAGAGCTCGAAGGTAAACCGGGAAAAATATTTAACTTAGCGAATTTACTACTTTAATAAATATTATTATATTATAAAATATTCTAAATTATAATAGTCTATTAGGATTATAAAATTATTATAATCACGTAATTCGGCCTACTATTTCTATAAATAATTAATAATCACTAGCATTTCTTTATTATAAATAGAATAATCACACTCGGCTAACTTCAACTTCCTTAAATAAAAAACTATAATACATTTCTAACCATCTACTTCCTAAATTAAGTAACCCCCCAACGCAAAGCTACTATAATCGGTTTTAAGGAAGGTTGAATACTTAAAGCCCTACTCGATCAATATAAATATTCGAATAAATAGCGTCTTTAGTAATTAAAAAGCCTCTTTATAAATTATAAACTACTTGAATAGAATTCTTTTACTAATAAATATTATAAATAGTATTACTATTATAGCAAATTCTAAAATAAATATTTAATAGTAATTTATAAACCCTAGAAAATTCCGAACTCTCTTCTAAAATGTCGGCACTACCTATTCCAAAATAACTTTAACCTTCTCAAGGTCGGTTTAAATACTAATACTAATATAAACAATAAAATTAGAATATTTAACCTTCTTAACCCCTTCAAACCTACGAAGGGGCAGTAGAAATCGGAGACTACAGCGGCAAGGCCGAGATTCTTACCGACCGCTTTTTCCTAAAGGTAGACGTCCTTACGGATTATCTACCGGATTGGATTAAACTATTAAATAGTATTAACTTATTAGCTATTAGTAAATTAATTACTAAAGAGGACGTTTAGAACGTATTTTCCCGGATAGTACTTAATAAAGCCCCCGGGGTTAATTAGTATTTAAATAGGTTTTTAAAATTATATAAGTAATTATTCTAGTAGGTTATAGTGTACTTAATATCTACTAGCCTCCGATTCGGGCACTTCATATAATAATTTAAAAATATAAAAATAACTATCCTTAAAAAATTTAGAAAGAGCCCTACCTAATAAAAACTAGCGGGCGTATAGAGGCCTATATTACTACTTAATAACGTTAGAAAAATCTTTAAAATACTAATCGCTAAGAGATTTATATAAATAGCCGAAGAGTTTAATCTCCTACCGTAGGGCTAAATAAGCAACTAGGTAGGCCGTTTAATAGAATTTACAGTCCGGGTAATTACCGACGTAGTATATATAATTTGAAAGTTCGGAGCTATAACGTTCCTTATACTCTTAATACCGTTGAGAGGGTATTTGAACGTTGTGACAATAATATGTGTCTGATTGAATATGTGTAAGATAATCCTATCGGAAGAATCCCAAGCAGGGAGCTTACGTGTAGTCGAATAACTTAAGGCACGCAAGCCTTATCTAATCTATAGGACCCACATATGTGGGTAGGCTCCCGTAGGAGCAGTCTATTCTATTAAATAGACCCGACCGACCAGGCGTAAGCCTTACCTAATTAGGTGACCTAATATATGATAATACTAGCGATACTGTTCTAGTATTAAATCCTGGCCGTTAAAACGAAATACTACTGTCCTTAGTAGATCGGCTAATATATATGTGTGAATGCCCTTATTTCTTTTACAGTTTTAAATTCTTTTTATAAGCGGGGATAGTATATATTACTAGCTTCTCTATTTTATTTTACTAAAAGTGGACCTTCTTCCCTTTTTTAATTATAGTTGTTTGAGGGCCTCCTAAGTACTTCCAATATTCTATAATAAATTCTTTAGTATTTCCTATCTCTTTTTCGGGTAAATATTTATTACGGTAGTGATTATAGTTAATTTATTTTACTAAATACTTCTATCCTCTATTCTTCTTATCCTCCGCGTAATTTAGGATTACATTTATTTCGTATTCTCTTTCGTTATTAGAATTTTATTAACTATCTTTTACCAGTCCCGGAGGAAGCTATAATCGATAAAACGGATCTTCCCCCTTAGGAGTACTCTTAAAGTGAATGGCTAAAATAACGGGATAAATATTAGCTATTTCGGGGGGTAGGTCTAAATAGTACGCTAGGTTACCAATACATTTTAATATTTTAAAAGGTTTAGTCCGTTGTTAGGAGAACTTCCTTAACAGGCGTCTAGGTAGGTAGTATTCCTTATAGAATTTAAAATATACTATATTTCTTATAGTAAATTCGTATTGGTAGTGATTATTGTTGTATTGCTTCTTTACTTTAGTAGCAACGAAGGTTATAGCTAATTAGGTATTTTCCTATAAGCTATTTCGGAGGGCGGTATAATTCTTAGCGACCTTAGTAGTATTGCCTCTAGTGTTAGTAATCAATTCTAATAGTCCTATTAATTTAAAATTAAATAATTATTTATAAGGGGAGGATTTGATTGGGTCCGAATAAGTGTTATTTATATTTTATTGTAAATTAGGTAAAATTTCTATTTAATTTAATTCGGGTTTTATAAAATAGTAAAAGCGAATAGTTATTTCTACGTTTTAATTATATTTCTTTATTATTCTATTACTTTAGGGATAGTAGGCTATTATTATTAGAAGTTTAGTACCGAGTGCCTTCTATATTCCTTTCTATATTCGGAAAGTAAATTTCCTATCTTTATTGGATATAATAATTTAGGGGAAGCCCCAATTACTAAGAATTAGATCGCGTACTAAGATCCTTCCCTAATTTTCGATTATATACGTAGAGTGGCCTGGGATGAGTTTGGACCTCTTTAATATATAGTATAATACTAGTATTAATATATTAAAGAAGTCGAAACTAGGAAGGTACTATATGGTACCCGATGTTAGAATTTTGGGTAGGTCGGTAATAAAGTTTATTGTAATGGTTTTTATAGGTTTTGTATATTTGGAATTGATTAATTGGTAGTTACTAATAGTAGTTTCTCTATTTATATAATTAAATTAATAAATTGGATAATATTGGATGTAATCCTTAATAGTCTACGTTTTCCTAATAATGGTAAAATCTCTTAAATTATATATTATATAGTTTTTATTGAAGTAGTGCTTTTCGTTGTAGGCCTTATTTAGAATAATTAGGACTATTTTTTTAGGGATATATAATTACCTTATTTTATCGGTTAAATTAATATTGTAAAGCAGCCTGTTTATAATTTCGAAAGGGTATTTGGGGTAAGAAATAATACTATCGACTTCGGTAGTATAGGGGTGGTTCCGTAAATTACCTATAATTGGCCTAAATTTAGTATCCGATTTGTAGGCTTCTTCGAAGTTTACCCTAGTGCCTGGATCTATATACGCTTTTGCTCTTACGAAGTAGATATCCTCTTTTATAAATTAAATATTATTTAGGACGGGAGTATTATCCGACCGTCCTTTCTTATTACTTTTAGAAAGTAGGCGGCTTAGGGCGTTTAGTACGAAATTGAGCTTTCTTACAATATAATATATTTGGAGGTTGTATTATGATAAATAAATGGAAGTATTAATTAAACGACGATTACCTCTATCCGTAAACGAGGTATTAAAAATAGTCTATTTATAAATACCTTTAGTTATTACGTAGTCCGTTAATATAATTATAGGTTAATTATAGGAATAAATAAATGTATATAGCCGTTTAATTACTTAGATTAAATATGCGACCTCTATTTTAGATGGGCTATATTGTATTTCGGCTTTATTGAGAGCCTTATTTAGAAATATAATAGGAAGAATTTAGTTGGTTGGAATGGGATTACCAGGCGTTTAAATATATCCTTCTTTTAGGTAGTATATTATTATTCTATATCCTCTTTCTAACGAGCCGTTAATTTATAAGAATATTTACTTATTAGGGTCTAAATAATATAACTTTATATTATTATAAATAGCCTTTTAGACTATATAGAACATTTGTTTCTCTGTTTCCGTAGGGTTATACGCAGTTTTTATATAGTAGTTAACTCGCTTTACTAAGTTATTTATAATTATAACGCTAGATTTATACCCCTCTATTAGTAAGGCGACTTTCCTCTCTTATAATAGCTCGGCTAGTTTGGCGTAGTAAGGGATAAGATGTCGGATAAACTTGGATGTACTAATATATTGTTCTAACGATTTTAAAGTATTGGGGAATTGTAGGTCTCAGAAGGCCGCTATCCTCTCGTTTATTGTTAATAGCCCTAAAGCGTCTATTTTAAATCTAAATAACTCTATATTCAAGTAGGTAATAAAAGACTTCTTTAGGGATAGGACGATATTCTTGGAAGTAAATAGGTTAAATACTTATTTTAGGTAATATAAGTGATCTTCTTTTGTATTAGAGAAAATCACAATATTATTAATAAATGTTCGATAGAAAGTAGTGAAAGTAGTTAATAATTGATTTATAAATTTTTGAACGTATGTTGGCGAGTTTTGGTATTTTATTAAAGCGACGT